>NC_082349.1:25015000-25287500 GCF_027477595.1 Haemorhous mexicanus | reverse complement strand
AACAAAGAAGTCACTGGTATGCCTGGATTTATGGCCAGGGTGATGCAATAGTGATAAAAAAAGGTTTCAGCATTGAGAACTTGCAGTGCTAAACCCCCAAATCTAACAATTAAACCTAAAATATGTGTGATCCTTAACAAAGCCCACAAGGACAAGTTTATTTTTACAACAGCTTGATATCACACAAGGCCCAGTGGGTAATGCCATGCAGACAACATTGGAGAAGATATATAAACATTCTCAGCTTTCAGGATGGTGGTGATCCGGATTTAAGTGCTGTGACTAAACAAAAGGCTCAAATTTGCAGTGTCAGACCTCATCTGGTGAGGAAAAATTCGACAGCTGATTATAAATCTCAGCTTATAGAATACTAGAATGGTTTGGGTTGGAAGGCGCCTCAAAGCTCATCCAGTGCCACCCCTGCCATGGGCAGGGACACCTTCCACTGTCCCAGGCTGCTCCAGGCCCCATCCAGCCTGTCCTTGGATACTGCCAGGGATCCAGGGGCAGCCACAGCTTCTCTGGGCACCCTGTGCCAGGGCCTCAACACCCTGCCAGGGAACAATTCCTTCCCAATATCCCATCAGACCCTGCCCTCTGGCAGTTTGAAGCCATTCCCTGTGTCCTGTCCCTCCAGTTCCTGGTGAGTTGTCCCTCTCCAGTTCCCTGGAGCCCCTGCAGACCCTGGAAGATGCTGTGAGGTCTCCACACAACCTTCTCTTCTCCAGGCTGACCATTCCCAGCTCTCCCAGCTTGGCTCCATAGAGGAGGTGCTCCAGAGCCCTTTATGGCCTCCTCTGGACTTGCTGCAGCTGTGCCACATCCTTCTTACACTGGGGACACCAGACACAGCACTGCAGGTGGGGTCTCATCCATCCATAGTCAGAATTTCCTGCTCCAGAAATCAGCCTCACTGCTCTCCTTGATTTCTAACAGAGGGTTGGGTGAGGTGGAAATTTTGCAATGCTTCTGTATTTGTTGCTTTCTGAACTCCAGAACAGGGGGCCCTGTCCTTTCAGACTTGATCACATCATGGAAATTGTGCATTGCTTTTGGGAAGCATCACTGGAAAAACAACTTCTTGGGAAGGGCAAGGCAAGGTAGGAAAAGAATAAATAAAGCAATTGAAAAGGACAAAAGCAATTAAAGAGTTAAAGCAACCCATTTGGAAGTATAATAGCAGGGGTGAGTCATGAAGAGCCCTTTTCTCTCTGAGCTAAGCTCAGTATGTGTGTGGCTAGACTTTAAAATACTCTGTCCCATAAGAAAGGCCTGTTGAGCAGGATATTTAAAAAAAAAATCAAAAATCTATATTAATCTTTACACATGTGCTGGAGACTTCTTTGTTGGAAGAGCTAAGAAGAGCTGCTGATGTTTGCAGCCACATTGCTGTGGCTCGGGCCAGAAGATCAGCTTGGCACCTTCCCCCATCAGCAGGGAGCTCCAGGCAGTGCCCACACCCCAGACTGGCTGTGAAGGACAGGACAGCAAATTTTCCTTGGGGAAAACACCCCCACTGCAAAGAAAGAGAATTAATTTTGCCCCAGCCTCTCCCATCTCTTTGCTCACCACCTGCAGCTCCTGTGGTAAGAAAGAAATGCTGCAGGAACCAGGAGGGAAACTGTCCTTGGATAATGGGGTTGTGGAAGGACTAAAGCAGCTCAGGGAGCTTTTCTATGAGCTTTGCAGAGCTTTCCTTGAGGTATTTTTCTTCTGCAGGTCTACAGAAGCCGTAATATTTGTTGAGCTGGTTGTTCCTTGCATGAGACCAAATAATCCCTATCCCTAAATAATATCCCTCAGGTGAATTTCAGTTGCCACACTGCTGAAGAAAATAGCATAATTATCAAAGTTTTTAGCACTGGCTTGGGAAATAAAACTTGCATTCTTCAAAATCATTGTAAATTCTTTGCTTAGAGCGTGATGCTGATAACCCCGAGGTCATGGGTTCAATCCATGTATGCGCCATTCACCCAAGAGTTGGACTCAATTATCCTTGTGGGTCAGCTCAGAATATTCTGGGATTTTGTAGCTGGGGCCAAGGAAGAAGAAAAAAAGGAGCAAAAAAAAAAAAAAAAGTTCAAAAGTGGACAATTTGCAATAGAATTCTATACATTCTGAGTGGTCACTGTGTGTTTTTAGATACCTCATATTTCAGAACTAAACACAAAGAGGGTGAGGAATTACAGGTAGTACCCCAAAAGGAAAGGAAACCCTGAATCCAAACACTCTGTGAATATCCCACCAGAGCACTCTCCAGCTGATCCACTGGCAGACAAATCTCTCCCTGGGAAGAATCACAGATTTCCCTCAGACTCTGTTTTCCAGCACTCAGCCTGGGAAGGGTTTGGAACACATAAATTCCATTTTCCTGGCAGGAGAGCTGTGGACACGACCCTGCAGGCTGCCAGTGTGAGGATTCCATCCCAGTGCAGTGGTTCCAGACTGGGATTGCAGCAGGCAGGGTCAGGATGAGGAACAGTGGTGGTTCCCCCTGGAGAAATGTGAGAAGAATAGGAGAGTATCCCATGCCGTCTTATTGGCATTCACAGGGAAGGCTTGCAGGGAATAAGGGAGGAAATGAAAGGAAAATGAATGCATAAAGAGCTGCAAAGCCCACCAATTAATGCAATTTTAGGGAGTAAAGATGGAGCTGCCTGTGGATTTTCAATGCAGAGGTATTCAGGCAGCATTCCTCACTTTCACTGCCAGCCAAAAAGTCAGTGCAAGACAAATAAAGTGTCAGAGGGATAAAAAAAGAGGAAATTACTATCAGGGATCCTCAAGGAAAAAAAAAAAAAAAAAAAGGCCAACACATATAAGGCCAAAAAGTCACAAAATTACCAAAAGTGACAAGATAAAATTGGCTGCACAACTGAAATTATTCTTTAATGCTGTGATCTCTAAGGATGATATCCAAAGTATGAAATGAAGCTGGCAAGGCAAATCTATGCTAAAGACAAAGTGGATTAATAGGGAACCTGTCCTTCTGTGGTTTTCTGGAGTGGCTGTTTAGCTGAAGCAAAACATAGCAAAATATTGGATATTCTGATGTGACCGGTGTCTCTGATGGGATCCCTGAGGGTGGATTTCATTGTAAGGTTTATTTCCATCAAATCTAAAATATGGATGGTCCTGTACAACACACACAGAGAATGTTTTACCTTCTACCTCTGAATGTTTTACTTTCTGCCTTTCAAAAGTTGATTTTAAAACTCAAGTATTAGCAAGAAGGGTTTGTTTTCCTAAAATATGTGGGCAATTGGAATGAGCATAACTGCACTACAGCAACCTTTTCATTGAACCCAGACTTATTGAGCTTAACTGCCTGTACACTAATTAAAGCATCTCTCATGCTGTTTGTCCTATTCAGCACTACACTGCCAGCTCAGAATGGCTTTCACAAAGCCCAGACAGTGATAAGTGTTAATGGTATTTTATTATTTCTCAGCTGCAATGAAGATATTTCTCTGGCTGCAGGCAAAAGCCTCCAGGGAGGAAAAGAAATGCCTAAGAGTGGGAACATGCCCTCACAGCATCACTGCTCCACCAGCTGCACTCCTTTCAGTGCTGCTCAGGCAGTGGAATGACAATCATACCTCCCCCTTTGTGCACTGTGTCTCTCCAGAGCAGGGGGCTCTGAGGGATGTGCAAGGAGCAAAGGGAATTATTGCCAGAGCACGTGGAAGAATGGGCAATGAAGCTGATTCAGAGGCTGGCATCAGGGGGAAAAATTACAGGATCCCCTGGATATTCATGGATGTTGTTGGATATAAGGAAGGGCCTTTGGAAAGAAGCAGTGGTGACTCATGAGATGGATAGGAATGGCTCTCTTGCTGTCAGTGCTGCCAAGGAAGCACTGACAGGGAACCCAAAGGCAGGAGTGGGAAAGTCAAAAAGAAACAAAGAGCTGGGAAACTTTCCTATGTGCTCTGCAGAGCAGCAGCCCCAGCTTCTGGAGGTGTCCAGGGCTAGAGGAGATCACTCCCTAACCCTGCTGCCACCTCCAGAGAGGCTCCCTCATGTTCCACTTCCTCTCTCACAGTGAGCAAACCCTGTCTGATGTGCTGAGATTGGCATTATATAAACACCAGACATCAAATATTAAATAGGAAACTATGAAGTAGAGTAACATTTTGTTAAAAAAAAAACAAAAAATGCTGTCTTTTAGTAACTCAGCTTCTCCAGCCTCAAATAAAGAATTAGAAGCTGCCAATGTCACATTATTTCCCACCGTAAATTTGGAATTTGCCTTAATTAAAGCTTATGCTTTAGCTAGATTACCAAACAAGCAACTGGCAGCTACAGGGAGAAATAGTTTTTGTCCATCTCTGTGATGGGGATAAAAGTTCTGTGTTCAGCAGAGCTGTGTATGAGGCACAATTTCTTTCAGGCAATTGCTCCAAGGATCTGAGTGTTTCCATCAGCACTGAAGCCCAGGTCAGCTCCCTGGTGACCCTGAGTGTGCCCTGCTCAAGGACACACATTCAGAGACCAGGCCCTGAAGATGCAGAAGGAGATTCAAGGGTGGAAGCACTGATAGAAACTTTCTGCAAACCCAAACTCCCCCTCAGGGTCCAACAGCAGTAAATGTCCAGGAGTTCCTGAGATCCCCCTGATTTTCCACTCTTGCCACTCTATTATAACCTTCTACTTGGAAGCTTATACATGATACTTCCAGTGCCTAAAGGGAGCCTACAAAAGGCTGGAAAAGGACTTTTCATCTGGGCATGGAGCATCAGGACGAGTGCAAATCATTTTAAGCTGAAGTAAGACAGAGTTAGATGGGATATAGGGAAGAAATTCCTCCCTGTGAGTGTGGGCAGGCCCTGGCACAGGGTGCCCAGAGAAGCTCTGGCTGTCCCTGGATCCCTGGAAGAGTCCAAGGCCAGGCTGGACAGGGCTTGGAGGAACCTGGGTTAGTGGAAGGTGTCCCTGCCTGGGATGGCACTGGATGGGCTGTAAGGTCTCTTCCATCCCAAACCATTCCGGGATTCCATGGTACGACCTAAGCTGCTGCATATTCTGCAAAATCCTACACAGTTATCCAAATATAACCCAGTTCAAAGCCTTCAAAATGCAATTCAAAGAAAAATAAAATGTATTAAAAGGAATCCTTCAGAATCAAATTCAGCTGTGTGAAGGCCACTCACAAGTCCCTGTGCTGTAATTTTTCTGCAGGTATCCACTGGCACCCATGTAAGTAGAGCAGCTGAGCCCTGAAGACGAGTGAGCCCAGAAGACTGGCAAAATGTGGGGAGTTTCACCCCAAAACTGGATCATCATCAATGTGACACTTCTCTTTGTGTCCCCAACAGAATTGTTATCTTGGTGGTACAAACAGGGACAACTTCAAAGCCAAATCCCACAGAGGTGGGAGAGCAACCCCACAGCTTTGAAACAGATCCAGAAACTGCCCATGGCTCTCCCAAGCCCAGCTTAACACCTCACCTATCCAGTCATTATCCCACCACACCATGGCAATAAAACCCTGGTGCGCATCTCCAGATAAACAGACATTATTATTCCCATAAAAGAAAATGAGGCAAAGGAATTACCACGGTTCTCTTGCCTATGGCACACAAAATATAATTTAAAATCTTCCCAGCTCATCATAAAATCTCATCATTGTTTAAAACAGCAGAAGATACAGTCTTTGAAACTTTTAAATATTTAATTTGCATATTTCTAAATCAAAGGCAAAGTTTGGATTGCAAGGTGCAGTGAGGAAAAGGAATATTTTTGTTCTGGTAAACACAAGTGGAGCCTTTTTCTAATGAGTAGCAATCAAGAGACACTGCAGGGACACAGAACATAAAATAATGAGAGAATCCAATATGCTGCTATTCCTGGCAGTTCTAAAAATTAATTCAAACCTGCATCCATTACAAGAGTAATGGAAAAGCAGAGCTCCATGTCTGTAAATATTAGGAGCGTGGCTGATAGCCTCATTTCCTCCCCCATCTCAATTAAATATGGCACCTTGCAGCTAAATTACGCAATGTGGCCACAGTCTGTAAACAAAACAATCACTGTTACAAATGTTTGTGCCTAATAAATAGATGTACTGCTGTATTAGGGAGAGTTATGCCTCACACAATAGATGTTCCCTTCCAAACAGGTAGATCTCTTATTAAGCATTTGATGATTCATTTCTCCCTCCCCAAAGTGATAGCACAGAAAGAAGCCTTCTGCTGGTGCATCATCTGCAAATCACACCCAAAATCTTAATAAAGTAGCACCCAATCTGCTCCAGATCTGATTCTCCCAGACAGCTGTACATTTTCAGCCTCACTCAGATGCTTAAAATGCATCGATGTTTCTTCTTCAAACTGGAAAAAACAATCATTGAGGATGATAATCCAAGACTCAGCCTGTGCCCCACTGCCCCTCGATAGATTTGACTGCCTGGTCTTCTCTCATCCTTGTGCAGCCCCAGCACCCCCGCTTCATTTAATTCCTTAAGCTTTAATTAAAACCAGCAATGAAAGCCAGCAAGGAAAAGCAGCTGAAAGTTCCTTTATAGCTCACAGAACAGCCAATACTGCTCAGAGAAGAGACAGCAAACACCACAAATACAAATACAAAGGTGGCCCACTGCAGATTAATCTATCCTCTGTTGTATTCTGCTGAGGAGCACTTCACAGAGATGGTCTTTTATTTATGCTCTGGCACCAGGAAAAGGGGAAACCGTGCACCTCGTGCAGGAGCTTGCACATCACAGCCACATCCCTTTCTCTGGCTCCCTCCTCCTGGCTGGGAGCTGGGAGGGTGGATTCTGCCCATCAGCAGAATGTTCCTGAGGGTGCACAGTCCCCACAACACAAACTCCACACCTCAGGGACTCTTGGTGGTAGAACTGGAGCTGCTGTTCTGCTTGGGAGATTGAAGAAGTGGCCAAGCCCAGTTTCAGTGGCCAAGCGAGGTCGATGCCAGGGGAGCCCAGCTCGTTATCCACGTGTGGGTGCACCAAAGTGCCTTCAAACCAGGCACAAAAGGCTCTCCCACCACAGGAGAGTCCCCAGGGGCCCAGGCTGTGTCAAGAGTAAGTTTTCCTCACTCAGAAACTCTCAGGCTTAGGAGTTCCCCATGCCCATCCCAAAGCAGAGCCCCTTGGAGAGGCTGACCACCTCACCTGACACAGCCCTTACTCTGTCAGCTCCAGCCCTTGGTTTTATTTAAAGCTCCAGCAGCTGGAAGAGCAGCCTTGGCCATGTCCTGAGTGGTTTGCATTGTTTCAGCTGAAGCTGCTATCACTGAAAATAGGCATGGAATGCTTTTTCCCCATTTCAGGAGCCTTTGGATGGGTTTAGGTTTTGTTTTGCCCCCTATCTACAAATTTCTGGCTTACTTTAGGCCAGGGGAAAGGTCTGGTTGGAGTTTCTCTTCTGTATTTTTACACATGTTTTACAGTTAGCTTGCAGCTCAGAATAAAGTCATAAGTGAATCAAGAAAATTGATATTAACCTTTACAAGTGTTTTCAAGCAATCCTTAAATGGAAACAAAACAAACAACAACAACAACAAAAAAAAAAAAAAAAACACCCCAAAACAACAAACAACCAAAACCCAATCAAGACACTCGACAAAAACAGGCTTTACCACAAAATGTCTGTTTTGACAAACTGATGTGGTTGGATGAAAAGGAGTAACACAAATCTGACCAAGTTCTGTAACTGTTACAAAACTGTATGTGGCACTACTCAGTGGGATCCTTATTTCCAAAAGAAAGAAAGCTGGATGCTTTTGGAGCCGTGGTTTCCTCACCCACCAGGCCCAACCCTGTCTAAAATGCTGTCTGATGAAGTGGCTTTCACACAACTGCATTTAAGGCCACTGAAGCCAGAAGCAAACAAGGCACAGCCCTCACTGAGCAGTGCCTGATGTTTCATGTCACAATGATGGCAGCAAACAGAGCAGAAGCCCCAGGGGAGGGACACGAGGGTGCCCTGAGGGCTGGGACAGGCTGGGGGAGTTGGGGGGCTCAGCCTGGAGAAGAGAAGGGTTTGGTGAGACCTCATGGCACCATTTCAGTGTGTAAAAACAGCTGATCAGAAGCACTTCTTAGCAATCCCTGTAGGGACAGGACCAAGGGCACCAGACTGGACATAAGGAAGAACTTGTTTCAGAACAAGAAGAACTTGGGCAGGCCCTGGCACGGGGTGCCCAGAGACGCTGGGGCTGCCCCTGGATCCCTGGCAATGCCCAAGGCCAGGCTGGACAGGGCTTGGAGCACCCTGGGACACTGGAAGGTGTCCCTGCCCATCCCTTCCAACCCAAACCAGTCTGGGATTGTATGATTCCGACCTTTCAGTCCTCAAAGTTGGTGACCATGCCATAAATGGTCCAATTTCCAGCAGGCTGTGGCTGCAATGTGCTGACACTGAAGGGAGCTGCACTCCTGCATTCCATTTTTCTACACCTTCCTTAGCTCAGTAGTTTTATGGCTTTCAATCAGACTTTTTAAATATGAGTTTATAGTGTTTCACCTCTCTCTAAAATGGGTAAGTCTGTGAGAATTTTGCTGTTTGATTAAGTTATCATGCATGAAGAGCCAGAAAAATTTAAGACAATTGTTCATTTAAATTGCTGTTAATTACATCCTCCTGACACAGTTATTGTACTAAATGCACAATTTGGATAAAACTGCTGTAGTATCTAATTGAAGTCAAAAATATTTCTGACATTTTAATGAACACACCAATAAGTTTTATTTTACAAGACTTCCAAATGAACCACAGAGGATTAGAAAATGACATTCAAGGTCTGCATATAATTGAATTACATAACACAGGAGGGGGGAAACTCAGTATCATGTTAAAGGAATAAAAAAGGTAGAAACATGTTGGCATTTGAGATGTCTTAGAGTAAATAAGGTCCTTGTAGAATAGAAGCCATTCTTTTTTTTAACCACCAAAGTTTCAAGAAGTCAATGGAATGTCACAGCACCGTTGTCACCAGCCACAGATAGCAAGCCTGGGGACTCAGAAGCCATTATCCTGCTCCTTAATAGAGATCCCATTTTCATTTCACTTTTATGGAAATTTCACATAATTATTTGTGGAAGTCAAGTGGAACTCCACAGAGTCAATGGAGCTGCGCTGGAATGAGCCAGAAGTGGGAAGACAAAGAGTTGTCTGGACTTCAGAGCAATCCTGGTGCTTGTGAGGTTTTCCACATGAGAGCTCAACTGGAGAGGAGCAGGAATTGAAGGCATTTAAAGCAGTTAAATCAGACATATCAATCCCACACTTATCCAGCTGTCTGGATGGATGCATTTTACCGAGCCACAGAAGAAGGCTGGATCCCACGTGTGTTCCATGGAAAATGTTCAGTGCCAGGGACCCCTTGCTGCAGCAGTAAACTCTTGTCAAAAGGAAGAGGAGATGGTCAGGCCAGCCCATTTCCCAGTGATCAATAGCTGTGTAAAACAGTCAGGACAATGGGTACAGTAGAGATAAATAGATACACTCCAGTGCACATCCACACTTAAATACTCAGCAAGTTGTGCACCCAGAAACCTTCAGTCTCTTGAGCAGCTCCTCAAACTCTTGAAGCTTCTTCCTAAGTCTTCAGCCTCTCTCTGTGCTCTCTGTGCTGCAAGAACAAACTCTGCCTCCACAGCCCTGTGTCACCAACTCTGCCTCCACATCCCTGTATCACCAGCTCTGCCTCCACAGCCCTGTGTCACCAACTCTGCTTCCAATCCCTGTGTCACCAACTCTGTTTCCACATCTGTGTCACCAGCTCTGCTTCCCATTCCCTGTGTCATCAGCTCTGCTTCCACATCCCTGTATCACCAGCTCTGCTTCCACATCCCTGTGTCAACAACTCTGCTTCCCAATCCCTGTATCACCAGCTCTGCTTCCACATCCCTGTGTCAACAACTCTGCTTCCCAATCCCTGTGTCACCAGCTCTGCTTCCACATCCCTGTATCACCAGCTCTGCTTCCACATCCCTGTATCACCAGCTCTGCTTCCACATCTGTGTCACCAGCTCTGCTTCCACATCCCTGTATCACCAGCTCTGCCTCCACAGCCCTGCGCCACCAACTCTGCTTCCACATCCCTGTGTCACCAGCTCTGCTTCCAATCCCTGTGTCACCAACTCTGCTTCCCAATCCCTGTCTCACCAACTCTGCTTCCCCACCACTGTGTCACCAACTCTGCTTCCACATCCCTGTCTCACCAACTCTGCTTCCCCACCACTGTGTCACCAACTCTGCTTCCACATCCCTGTGTCACCAGCTCTGCTTCCAGCACAGATCCCAAACCCACAGCCTACAGTGGCCTTGGGGAGGAAAATTATCTCTGCCCCACCAAAAGACAGCACAATAAGACATAAAAAATTATTGCTGTCCTGATCATCATCCTTTGAGTTTCTCACAGTCTGGAATTTGCTCCTTTTCTATTCTGTGAGAATAACCCCATGTGAAAATATCCACTTCCCTCCTTGTGTCTTGCTACCACCACGATGGGGAGTGACAAAACAGGCACAGTTAAGAGAAGGAAAAAAAAAAAGGAAATATCAGTAAACTTGGCACAACATTCAATTATAAAAGTGGATGCAAAATGCTAACAATTCAATGCTCAGAAGAGCTCATCTGAATTTCATTATCATCTAAGTAGAATCTGGTATTTGTTAAAGAGGACAAGTGTTCTTAAAAGATGTGTTGCTCACAATCATCTCAGGATATAAAAACATGAATACAAGTTACCAGTTGGTGCCTCTGCATTCCAAAGAAGAAAAGGCAAAGAGAAAAGAAAAGAATTAAAGATGACTTTTCAACAGATGCAAAGCACTCTGGGGGGCTGTCACTGAGACAAATAAAGCCCTGGGATGTTGGGATGTCCTCTGTGAATCCATGAATGCTCTGGAATTAGGCCAGGTGTACCACAGCAGGTTTGGACAGCACTACACACTGGGGTGGGGGGAGAGGGGCAATTCCTGCTAAAGGACAGGAAAGAAATGGAGTATCAGCCAAAAATACTGGTCCCAGGGGAGTCAAAGAACGGGATTTTGCTCCAATTTTTTTTTTTTTATTACGGCAAAAAAATAAAGAGGATTAAGGGAAATATTGAAAATTTTAACTAAGGAAAATTAGGACTGGAAAAATGAGATTTCAAATAGGAAAGTGTTTCTAACTTAAAAAAAAATAAATCTCTCTTTATTAAAAGAGATATTTGCCAATTTTTCCAGTAAAAACTGAGGTGCTTATTCTCAGAGATATTGTTTGCTTATCTTCATTACATCCCCCAAAATACAGAAGAAAGGAGGAAAGCCATTGCTAGAATTTTAGCTGATGTACCTGGATGGTTTGTACACATTTTCAGGTTCTAGGACAGTGGTGTAGTCCTAGAAAAAAAAACTATAACATTTTCACATTCATCTGTCTCAACAAAAATTAAGAAATTAATAAAATTTTTTCCTTCTGGAAGTAGAGAAAATTCAGGATAAGTCAGATAAGGTAAAATAAATCGATAGCTGAGTAATCTCAGAGAAACAAAACTGATCTAATTTGTCCTGGAATTAGGCATCTGCCATCTTCTTTAATTTGCCAGATCCCATACAAACATAACATCAAAAAAGTCCCTAAAGCAATTTCACATCCCAGTTTGGATAATTTTACATCACTAGAACTGTGGAGTTTTGCTCTCCATCTTGTCCATGAAGTAGAAGAGTAGATCTTCTCTTTTAAGTGAACTGCCTTGACTTTTCTAAGTAATTTGGCATTTCCTATCTGTGGAGGCAATGATGCAAATTTAAAGGCTGATTGTTACTCAGTGTCAACCAAAAAAGCTTCACCAGGGGAGGAAGAAAGTTAAAACTCCTCACTGAGTAAGACTCTGTCACTAAAAGCATCTCAGCATCCAAAACTGCCAAAAAGTACTTATTTTCACCTAAAACAATTCAGAACATTATTAAATATGGCTGAAGTGTGGAAATCTGCATATAACCCTCAGAATTCCCTAAGGCAAATATCACTTTTTACATTGGAAAGCTGAGGCTGCAGCCAGAAGCAACAGATTTTCAAAAGTATTTCATTTGTGTGCATTTTCACCTTGCTTAAAAGAAGTTCTTTAAAAGACTCATTTCTTGTAATGCTGGGGAGATCAATAGAGATTTTTTAAAAGATATTTGGAATTCACTGTACAAAACAAAGAGGCATTAAAATTAGATGTTAGATATGAGTTATTTAAATTAGTCTTACCTATCTCAGCATATGAACATTTGGCTATTAAGCTGTGCTTTGACTTATTTTCACACATTATTTGCAACACAAATTTCAAGCCCCAAATATGCTGGTGCTTATTTCTTATTCTTATTTTAGCATGTCCAGTGCAGTCACACTTTCTCCAGAGCCAAACACTGAGTCCATTCCAAGTGAATTCAGACAATATCTATTTACCTCATGGAGTGTGAAGTCTGTAAAACAAAAATATTTATCACCCCTTGTTATTTGACTCCTACATCAAAGAAGTATTATCTACTATCTACAAAAATCTGCTCTCCTATTTTTGGCTCTCCATTTGCATCATGTTGTGCCTTGAACCTTGAACAGTGTTTGAATTCACAGAATGATCTGAGCAGGAAGGGACCAGCTCTGGTCTGGTGACTGCTCTGGTCTCAGGTGAAATTTCCAGCTGTGCTTGAGGAAGATCTAAAGCAGGAATTCTGAGGGTAAAGGTGGGGTGTGCTCAAAGTCCAGGCTCCCTGAGGGCACTGGCACACACCAATGCCAGGCTTCCAGGGACAGCCAAAGAGCCTCAACCACCACCAGGATCCTGATGCCAGCTGGCCAAGCCAAAAATGCCATTTCCCCCCTGGACCCTTCCTCCTGCATGCCAGGGGTTGTGGTCAGGGATGGGAGCTGCTGACCCCACAGACAGCATTGTCAGCAGGAGAGAAGCAGGAAAGCTGACCCATGACACACCCAGGCACTCTGACACGGGGCTCTTTGTCATCTTGCAGGGCAGCAGACCAAGGTTTTGGGGAAAGAAAGCAGAAGCTGAGATGGGGAGAGGCAATAGGAGCAGCAGGGCAGGGAGAGGTGCTCTGATAAGAGCAGTGTCTAGAGATGGGGATCAGGGAGGTCTGAGAATGGACATGACATTTGGCACAGACACCCCCATCCACCCCACTCACCCCTTCCAGCATTTCCCTAAGCACCAGTGGCCTGTCCCAGCCCCTTTCCTGTGCTCTGATGTGACCAAATGATTTCTCCTTCCCCCCAAACTTTCCCCACTTCTCCCCATGCTGCCAAACTGAATTCCACCTCTCCTGCCAGCCCACCTCAAGTGCTGCTGCTGAGGAGGCACTGCCCCATCAGAGAGCAATCCTGGGTCTTGGAAAACCAGGAATTCGGCACACAGCAGAAGCACAAGTTGAGCAGCAGACAGCAGCAACGTGAGCCATGGAAACCTTTTTGTCTGATTCATTCCTCCTGAGTCATCTTGCAGTTGGAAAGGCTGTGTCTGTATTTCCCAGCTCCAAATGCAACATTAAACCCAGAGGCTGCTGTGAAACTTTGATAAGGAAACTGTAATTTGCCATCAAAGCAAGGCACACCACCAAACACCAAAATGGACAATAGCAGTGCTAAAGCTCCAAACATCCAAAAGTCAATGTAAGCACTCAGACCATCTTCAGGGGAGGCTGTGAGGGCTGCAGGGTCACCTCTATGTGGTCATTTCCCAGCCTGTGCCACAGCAGAGTGCTTGGGATTTGCTGCCAGCTGGATGAATCTGAGTCCTGGAAGACAGCGCTCCTGCTGGTGGAGAGAAAAGCTGGGTTTAAATAAATCATCACCAGGATCTGTTTGTGCTAATCCTCGGGAGAGAAGAGTTTAACTTTAATTTCAGGCAATGGCACTGATGGATATCAGACCCTGCACTGAGCCCATGAATAGATGAATAAAAATATACTTAAAGAGCCCGGGATGTATACCTGTCAAACACTCAGATGACTAATGCAAGAAGAACCAGATAAAGACATTAAACATGCAGTAGACACTGGCATGGGGTGGGAGGGCGTCTGATTCTTGTCAAGCAATCACAAAAGAGAATTATTTAAGATCCAAAAATACGGTGTGGGGGACTGTAATTCAATTGCAAAGGCACTGAAGACAGCAGCTTTTGAATGCAGCCTTTAGTTAGAGCTTAAGAAATCAAAGTAACTGTATTATTAACGTGCCTTAAACACCAGGTAAACCAGCAATTTCTTCCTCTGCAGGCACCTGGTGCTCCTCACAAAATAACACCTTGTTTTGACATCCCCCGTGCTTGGCACGGGCTGCCTGTCAAGCAGGGGAGGTGACAACAGAGGGATCCTGGTGTGTCTTTGCCAGCTGTGGCTGTGAGCCCCTAACAAGAAAGACAAACCTCAGAAAACCCTTATCTCCCTGCCTGCTGGCACCTTCTCCTGGCAGGGATAATCCAGGCTGGGTGGCTCACAAACATCCACCTCTGCCCCAGGAGTGTCCTGAGACTAAAATGAAGGAGCTGGGAGGGCTCTCCCTTCCTGCAGGAGTCCAAAGGAAGGCAGGATAAACACTTCAATCTCTGTGCATCTGCTCCGTAGAGAAGGAAACCCAGATGTAAATTGTACAGCAGGGACCAGGTGTCCCAGCTGCTTCCCCACACCAGAAGAGTATTTTGAATATTAAGATGCACAGATACAAACATTTTTCAGCTCCTAAAAACACCCCTGGCATGCCAAAACACCCAGGCTCTACAGAAATGCTCTGGCAGTTTGTCCCCTGTGTGTTTTGACCCTCTCATGATCAAAAGATCTTTTAATTCAGACATTCATGTGATTACCTGAGCACTGAAACCACAGCAAAGAGCTTGTCTCACTTCCACTGCCTCTGTGAGTCCTGCCCAGCTCTCCAAAACTAAAACTGCAATGCTCCTTTCTCAGGAATAAACCCAGGATGCCATGAAATGAATCAGCATAGTAATATTTTGCAAAAACCCATCAATGTTTGTTTGTTTACTTGTTTGTTTGTACATTTAAAATAAGTTTGTGGGAAGTGGGAGGTTTGCCTAGAAACCTCTAAGCTGGCTGAGTCTGGATTCTCTATGAAAATCCAGATTTTGTTGCACCTGGAGGTGTTAATCTCAGCTTTAATCTTAAAGGCACATAAAGGTGTTTTCAGATACCTTTACCTTTTGTAAGCATCTGTACTTTGGGGTTTTTTACAAAGTTTGGAGGTCCTTTCAAACACCAGCATCTAGATGTGGATATTTTCCTTTAGAAGAAGCCTGTCACAGATGTCTTCAGATGGACATGTCACCTTAATCTGAGACAGCAAGTCAAGCAAAATAACCCACATTACCACCATCAGGGAAGCTTTCCCTCCTGCCTCGCTGCTGGAACGTGCTATTATAAAATTAACAGGAGTTTTCCCAGGGATATTTCTCCAATCCCCTTCAGTTCATGTCTATCAATGCTTCCCAGCAGACTGAAGCCATACAAATCCTGCACACAATTGCTCCCTGTCCTCTGCCACAGAAGCCCTTCCCTTATTAAGAAATTTCCAGAGGATTTTCACTCAGAGGCACCAACAATGGTTGCAGTTAATGGCAATACATTCCTTGAGATTTATTCTGCAAGAGGCACCTTTCATTTTAACAAATGTACCGTGGGATGAGAAGTTTGTGATGGGTGAACTCAGACAGCATGTGCTGGCAGCCCCCCCGACAGCTGGAGGGCTCTGCAGAATGGATGATTTGAAGGTTTGAAGTGTGTTATTCTTCCCTTTGTTACTCAGTTGGATTCAAGTGCTAAAAAAACCTCACAGCTGGACCTAGGAACTCATCTTTTCCTCTGGTGAAGTGTTTGAATGGGAGGTTTGATGGGGAAAAGGAGAAGATGAGGTAACTGCAATGTTAGCAGGAAAGGTCTCCTCAAGAAAGGTTTTCTAATTTCCACTCCAGAAGTGGATCAGGAGAGGGGTGAGAGCCACCAGCAATATTTTCTGAACAACTGGAACCATCATTTTTAACAGAAGCCCTTTTAGTGTTTACTCAGTTTAGAGAGATTTTATCTAAAAATCTGCATCACTTGTTATTTCATCACTTCCAAGTTATCTCTAAACTAGCAAAAGTAAGATACTTATTTTTTCCCTTTCCACTCTCATTCTGCAATCACTTTTCTACCTACATTCCTCTCACTGGAAATAGTAATTTTCAGTTTCATGTGCACAGGGCAAGCATTCTGTCTTTAATAGTGATGGGGCAGAGGGAAATCCCACACTGCCTCATCCAAGCTCTGGTAGCTGAACTCCTCTCCAGTCACTCACCACCTCGAAATTTGGAACTGCAGAAGGGGGGCCAAGTGATGAAGACAGATCTCTGCATTTTAATGAGCAGTCCTGCAATATTTACTTGGTTAAAAGACAGTGGATACTTCATCTTGCCTGTCATAACAAATATGTTCCTCCTGGCAACTCAGCATCTCGTGTTTAACACTGCACTGACAAATGTACCTCTCCTCCTTCCTGATGAAAGCAGACACAATTTTAGAGGAAGTAGGCCTGCAGGTTAACTGGGATCGTTTTTTCTTTTAATTTTATATATGCAGTGCTTCTTCTAGAGCTGAAGACCACTGCTGTAGTTAAATTGTCCAACCCAAATTCAAAGCCATGTCGACACTCTCCCTGCAAACCCTCAGCTCTGTGCACTGCTCAGCAGCAGAAGTGAATGGAAATGCAGAGGTTAATGCAGAGTCTGCAGTCAGGTAATAAGGGCCAGCTTCCAAAACTGCATTTCCCCTGCCAGGTGTGAGGACAAAGTGATACCTCCTCATACGTGGATCTGATAAAAAGTGTTCCTCCATCTCTTTCCCAGCATCATCTCCCTTGCAGACCCCCAGAAAGGACCTGAGTGAGCTCAACACTTCCCCAAACTTGTCAGAATGGTAAAGAAAAAAGAAATCTGCCCTTCTTGCCTTACTTTCTGTTCTTCCAGCAAGTTCCCCCTTCCCAGGGCTTGTTTTACATCCCCTGAAGTAGCTTGGTCATGTAGAGGTGGCTGCAGGAAAGGGCAGCAGAAACTGATAGTTCCTGAGACACTTTGACAGTGATGGATGAACATCACAAATCCTGACATTGCTTCCCACTGTTTCACAGAGGGGAGTTAGGAATGGATTCATTGAGCAATGCTTCCTCCTTTCATGATCCATCTTGAGATGACAATCCAATTTTCAGGTCAAGAGAAAATTCTTAAGTGATGGAAAAGTCACAGGTGACAAGAAAAATGGCTGTGGGTGATGGCAGGAGGAGGAATGGCTCTGGTGTGGCTTTTATGGATGAGACACACAGGATATGATGGGGAAGGAGCACAGGGTGGGAGTCACAATGAAGCAGTGCAGTGGTTGGCTTGGGCACAGCCAGCCCTGCTCTACTCACAGATCACACAAAAATGCACAGGCATTCCCTTCTCCAGACTTCTGACAGCAGAAATAATATAAAAATTAAAAATAATATATCTGTGAGTATTCCATTTTCCCCATTCAAAGTCCAGCCAGAATCACTATTTATCATCATTTCTTCCAGTAAGTAGAAGCCACACCCAGACCAATTATCTCACTGTCAGAGCTTGTAAATGGTGTTTTGGTATCATGGGATTCCTGTTCAGGAGTTTTGTTTGGATTCTGAGGCCACTAATCTTTATCAGATATTACACCCCACTCATCACTGTCAGGAGCTAAAGCAGCATCAGCATCTGTGGCATTGCTAACAGGGCCATCTTCAGCATGTGAATCACCCTGCACATTATCCTGCAAATTCCTCCTTGCCTCAGGAAAATTAACTCCACTTGACCAGGACAGGTTGGATGGGGTTTGGAGAAACCTGAGAAGTGTCCCTGCCAATGGCAAGGAATGAGATGGGCTCTAAGGTCCCTTCCAACCCAAACCAGAGTGGGATTCTGGGATTTTGGTATTCTGTGGCACTGTGGGTATCAGCTGTTCACTGCTGTCCATGGAGTATGAGGGCAGGGAATGGTTTAGTGACCAATAAAATAAACGAACTGGATGCTTAAAAAACATTTTCATAGAAACAGCATTGGCTGTGCCCAAGCAAGGCTCTTGCAGGATGTGAAGAGTACAATTCATTTATAGGATCCAGAATGGTTTGGGTGGGAAGAAACTTTACAGCCCATCCAGTGCTAAACCCTGCCATGGGCAGGGACACCTTCCACTAGCCCAGGTTGCTCCAAGCCTCATCCAACCTGGCCTTGGACACTGCCAGGGATCCAGGGGCAGCCACAGCTTCTCTGGGCTCCCTGTGCCAGGGCCTGCCCACCCTCACAGGGAACAATTCCCTCCCAATATCCCATCTAACCCTGCCCTTAGTTGATGAGAAGCATTCTCTGTGTCCTGTCAGTCCAGACCCTTGTAAATCCTCTCTGTCCGTGTATCCTGAAAGCTCCTTTCCTCCTTGTTCACCAAAGAAAGAGGCCAAGTGCTTTCAGAGCCACTCCACAACAAAACCTGCTCCCAGAGGAGCCTGACATGGTGCTGGTGGGATGCACCCCCTGAGCCTGGCCAAGCAGCTCCTGGCACAGGGATGTTCTGCCACACAGCTCTCCCTGCCGGTCTCACTGCAGTGTGCAAGTCCTGGCCTAAAAAACCTCCAGCCACCCCACCTGAGGCAAATAACAGACCCTTAAATGGCTCCATGCTCCCACTGGATGCAAATCCACACCAATTCCCATGCCAGCTTTCTTGTCTCCTGGTCATCAGTTCTGCCTTCCAAATCAAAGTGCTTTATTAAACAGCAGGAGATAATTACAGCGGTGTCAAAGCCTGCTGAAGCACAAACAATGTGAGATTAAGGTGACTGATGTCAGAAGGAATTATGTATATAAGAAATAAGTGCACTTCTGATTATAAAACTCAAGTATTGATAACCATTTTTCATCTTAATACCTTTAACAAAAGGGATATTAATGATGTGGAAGGAAAAAAAAGGAGTAGCTTATTAGTGGGAAGTCTGATGTCTTGGTTTGCTAACTTTTTTGTGAATAATTTAATTATAAAAGTTCCTTTTCTCAACCTCTTACATTTCTCAGTGAAGACAAAACAGAGGAAAGAGGGGGATAAAAATATAAGCTTCTTTGCAATTAATAAACTCAGAATTCTCTGGATTTGGGCTTGGTTTTTTATAATTTAACAACAGAACAAAAAAGCCACTTTGAGTGAAAGCTTTGATCCTATTTATAAAGAGAAAAATGTAAGAAAACTGCCCTAGGTTAAAAAAAAAGTATAAAAACATAATTTTAGCTTGAAAAATATTATGAATCTATAATTCTTGGTTTGGATTTAAGAGGTAAACTGCCTGTGGTAGCTTCCCTTGCCCTTTCTTCAACATCATCTAAGCCAGTGGAGGTAGAAATTAAACATTTAAAATTTTCCCTACAGTTTAGCCTGTTTAACCTTTTTTTCCCAACAGTTTAACCTCTTTTCTTCAAGCACAGCTTTTCTGTGGTTCCAAGCACACTTTTGCTGGGGGTTGACCCAAGCCAGGAGAGCAGTAATACACAAAGAGCCCCATTAACTCACCTTGACATCTCATTTCCCTCTCTTTTTATGACTCTGTCACTCATGACCCTTCCTCTGCAGCTCAAGCATCTGTCAGAACCCAGAATCTAGGATTAAATTATAATAGACATTGAATATGAGTCACTCCTGCCCTCCTCTTTTCTCACTGCAAGAAACACCAGTGGTCAGCTCAAAGCTCCAGAATGACAAGTGAGTTTTAAAGCATCACTTTAAACTGGCAGAGTTTTGTTGCAGGACAGCAGCAACTGCAGAAAGGACTGTGAAATACAGAGAAGAGAAACAGCATGGCACAGAGGCCTTGGGTTTTATTCCTGTGCTACTTTTCCTCCTGCTAGTGCATCAGGAGGGTTTATCCGGATCCTGTTAACACATGTACTCTGTGTTTATTTAAATATTTCATGGATGTAGGGAGCCTGACTCCATGCAGGGGGCAAACAAAAGTGGGAATTTCACTCAAGTGACAGCTCATTAGGGAGATCTGAGCCTGCTACAGTCAGGTCAGCTTGGAGGGGGATGTTGGATCCATCTGGATCCCTTTGATGGATCCCTGGTGCCAGCAGTTAGGATGGTGGCACTGAGGCCACTTGACAAAATGTCAGGCTCAAAAAACCATGTGGTTGTAAGGTAGAGTCTTACAACCACAGGCCAAAATTTCAGGTCATAAATAGGGTCAAAAGATGGATTTGATGATCCAGGATGGGAGCTGGACTTCCACTGCTGTGATTTGGTCAAGGAGGATCCATCCCCTCATCCTCCCCCAGGAGAGCAGGTCTCAGGGCACAGGATTTACATTTCAGTCACACCAGGCTGCACATTTTCACATTAGAAATGAGAACTGTGGAAGAGGGTTTTAGTGCCATTATTTATTAGACAAGTTCCCTGGATTTTTATCATCCATAACTCATGGCTTGAATGGATTTGCTGCCGATTCCCCTAAGTCATGTACAGAAGGTCCTGGAGTAGAGTGTTTCTAAAATACCATTTTTTAAATTTCACATTTACATGCATTCCATCTGCACACCGAGAGCATTAAATATCATAAATGTGGAGTTAATGTCTCATTTTTAAAAATTATGTAGTTTTGTAATTACATTAAATGAGAGGATACTGACTTTTAGAAACTAAATTCCAAGTCTCTTTCAATTGCCAAAGCAGCCAGGAATGTCTTTAAATAAGTTTATGCTATAGGGACCCTTTAATGATCCATCTGCTGAATGTAGAAGGAAGAGGAAAAAGTGGTTGAATTATAGGGAAGGAAACTTCAATTCACCACACATTAATAAAACCTCAGCTATTGATAATCAGTGAGACATTAATGAAGTTTTGGAAAGTTAAATCCATTTAAGAGCAGGCTGCCAGGACTTGGCTCCAACATGGAATGAGACTTACAGATAGGAAGCAAACATTTCTTACACAAGTCAGTCTTTCATGACTCCTGACCTGGAAACCACTATAAAAGTCTCAGAAAGCTGTTTTATTTCTCTGTGAATGATTTCATTTTTCAGTGTTTACTGTATCATACTCATTTTCACAAGCACAGAGACTGCACGGATACCTGAAACAGGGAATCCCAGAATGGGTTGGGATGGAAGGGATCCCAAAGCCCATCCAGTGCCATCCCCTGCCATGGTCAGGGACACCTTCCACTAGCCCAGGTTGCTCCAAGCCTCATCCAACCTGGCCTTGGACACTGCCAGGGATCCAGGGGCAGCCACAGCTTCTCTGGGCACTCTGTGCCAGGGCCTGCCCATCCTTACAGGGAATAATTCCCTCCCAATATCCCATCTACCCATGCTTTCTGTCAGTGGGAAGCCATTCCCATGTCCTGTCCCTCCAGGCCCTTTCAAACCATCTTCTCCAAGCTACACTTGACTGATTTTGCTCAGCTTCTTTTGTTTTTTTCCTCTTGGTATCTACAGGGTTTACATTAAAACCTCAGTTTTAAATTGCTCATCTCTCCAAGTCTTTGGGAAAAGTCTGGGAACAGGTATCTATAATTTAGCTAAAATCTGGTTATTGGGGTTAGCACAAGAGTAATTGTTGGGAGTCTGTGCATGACCTTACAGTCATTTCAAGGCTGGCACATGGGCTCCACTGTAATGGTGCAGCATAACTCTTGTGCTGAGTTTATTCTCCAGGTTAAGTATAATTCAGCTTAGATGGCAACTACAGGGACTCTGTTCCCTCTCACTTGGCAGAATAACCCTTCATTGCAAGGTAAGTGGGCTCTCAAATTTATGGGGAGGTTTTCAAAGCAGTAGATTTTCCCCTGATTGCTTTCTGACCCAAATATATCATCGGACCAAAAGGGGTTTGTGCCATTTAGCAGCGCTGCCACGGCAAAACAGCTTCTTTGGCTGAAACAAAAGTAGAGACAAGCAGCTTTGACCATGAAGTAGAGTTTGGTCATGCTTTAGGTTGTTTTACAACATCCTGTTTGGATTTAAGACTGAGTATTTTCATATCTCATTGAATCAGAATATCCTCAGTGGGAAGGGCCCACCAGGATCATGGAGTCCAACCCCGGTCGCTGCACAAACACCCCAAAAATCCCATCCTCTGCATCCCTGGGAACTTTGTCCAAACCCTCCTGGAGCTCTGGCAGCTTTGAGGCTGTGCCCATTCCCTGGAATATTTAGGAGAATCTCAGTTAAAACTCCCTGAAGATGGAGAATCGGAAGAGATGGTTAATGTTGTCAAGCAGCCTGACTTAATTAGGAGTAGCAGGTTTCTTAACATACATGTGGATTTCTGCACCTCTGTGCAGGTGTGCATGGTCACAGGGACAGCCAGAAGAAAATGATGATTCACCTGAGCTGGTTTTCCTGTATTTGCCAGCTATGAACATTAAAACCCTGGAAATTCATGGCTCTGCCAAAGGATTCTCATATTGTGGTTAATCTGTAGATAGATCCCTAAAAAATCTGTAGATAGATCCCAACAAAAGAAGTAACACCCTAATCTCAATAATAGAATAAACTGAGTAAAGGTATGGAATTAGAACTGAAAAGTCTTTCATCTTCAGTTAAAAAAAAAGGGCTGGATTTATGTGCCAGAGTTCAGGAAATTCCACTATTTATTGGCTGCAGTCACTGAATTCTGGAATTCTCTGATTGTAGAACCAGAGAATCTGGGAATGTGCTGAGTTGGAAGGGACCTTAAAGCCCATCCTGTCCCACCCCTTGCCATGTGCAGGGACACCTTCCACCAGCCCAGGCTGCTCTATCAAAGCCCAGCACGGGCTCAGGGGAAGGTTATTGTTGTGTGCACCTCCCTTTTCCTCATGTCCTCATCACCAGCCTCACTTGTCCAGCTCCTCCTTTTCCCCTTCTCTTTTTCCTAGTGCTGCTAGAAAAACTGTAACAGCAATAGCACATATAAAGAGAAATATGAAAAAAACCCAAACTGGGAGCTGTGGCTGTGAAAATGATGCTTTGCAGATGAAAGTAGGCCAGGTACCATCACTTAGCACCACAGACAGATGTAAAAAGCCCGGTTAGAAGGCTCAGAAAAAGTTTGTTTCACTGCAGAGCAGAAGATGTGTGGCACAAGAGCAGGAGCAGAAGGGGACTTGGCTTCAATAGTAAACAAAAGCAGTTTGATTTTTTTTTATGAAGGTGTTCTCACTGAAGTTTTACAACCTCAAAAAACTCTGGCATGTTGCACAAAATGACCTGAAGAGATTGTTTTGTCAGGGCCTTGCCCGCGATGTGCTCCATAAAGATGCCTTTAAAAGAGAAAAAAAAGTTTTAAAAAGAATAAATTATGGTTTCAGAGCCCATTTTCTAAGATGTTGAGAGTGTGAAGTCAGAAGCAGCAGCAGGCAGGTGCCACCTGAGGGCAGACAGGAATGGACTCAAAGCCCTGAATACAAAAAGGGTTTTTCCACTGTTTTCAATGGAGCTGTCCCCAGCAGGCTCTGGTGGCTGATGTGGGTTTGTCCCACTTGGGATGCACTATATACACACTGCCTCATCTTCCCAAACGGCCCCAAACTCAAAGGCTGGAGCATACAAAGGAGAGAGAGCCTTTTCTTGTCCCTTCTCTGGATTTCTGTAACTAAAGACCATCTCTAAACTGCTTTGTTTCCACTCACCTCCCATTTCTGACCTGGCTTCCCAAAAATGAGGGACTCAATTTTACCACAGAGCTGCAGAGGTGTAAAGTTATTCATGACTTCAGGTTTTCTGAGGAGCAGACAGCAGGCTCAGCACCTGGCAGAATCAGACCTGGTTTTCCCTCAGAGCTGTAAGGGGTTTGCATGGAGTTTCCAGCTCTGAATAATAAAATAAGTCAGTTTAATGTTTTTGCTTAGTTGGCAAGACATAATCATCACAGCCCTCTCCTGATCTGATCCAGACTGACAGCAAATCAGCAAATTATTATTGTTATTCAGGTTACTTTATGCTATTAGTTTGCCTCTTTGGTTTTTTAAGGTTGGTTTGTTTCTAAGTTAGGTTATTTCTTTAGAGGAAAGAACCTGCTTTTCCACTCGACTTTCCTTCACCTCTGCAAGGCTCCTCTCACAACACCACCATAGTCCTTTGAAAAAGATTTGTTGATTTGAAGGTCCTAAGGAGCATAAGACAAAAAAATCCCTGAATTAATTTCTTTCATCAAATCCCATGGAGTGTCTAGGGAAAAAAACCCACCAAATTCCAATTTTGGTGTAAATATTTCCTCTGACGTCGAGTCTGCTGCTATCAGCAGGATATTCAAGTGGGTTGTTACTCCAAAAAGCAAGACCTTTTCTTTGGCTCTGTTAAAATACATATCATTTGCAGCAGATCAGTCAACAGAAAAATGAAGGTTACATTTTTATCAACTATCTGTCAACTTTGCCTCTTTACTCTTTGCATTATGTAGCTTTTATTTCCCCCTCTACCAACTGAGTTCTCTCTTCCAAATAATTGATAAAGGCAATAAATTGCTGTCATGGGGTGAACCTTCCCTGAAAGCATTGCTCAGATTATTGAGACCTTGGTCACACTTGTCCAGCTCCAGCTCATGAGTTGATCCTGGCATGTGCAGGGAAGCAAAAACACTGAAAATTTGTGGGGAAAACCTGCCCAAAAGCTCTGGGCTTCATCCCAGGAATGGACACATCCAGCAGTGGGGTGTGCAGTCCTGGCCCCTGGGTCCCTGCTGCCGGTCCCAAATGGGGCAGGGCCAGGGGCAGGGCTGGGCAGAGTGAAATCTGTGAGATAAAAGTCATGCAGCAGAAACCTTATCATAAAAATCACAACCCACCTGCTCTGCCTATCCCACCTGATAAATTATAAATTTAATGGTCCTGAGCAGTGTGGTTCTGTTCTTGGGGCGATCTCATCCCTAAATTCCCCTGAAACACCATCAGAGACCATAACACAGCCCCCTTCAAGCCCTGCTCAAAAATCCCCATCCCCAATAAACCTGCCTTGGTTTGCTGCAGGATATATTTGGATTTTTTTTTTTCTGTTACATACAGCTGCTTTCTTCCAACTGAGACTGTCTGACTGAAAAGCAAGGCAAACAATAATCCCATCAACATTTCTTAAGCAATTCCAACTAGAAAGAGCCAAGTTAAAGCATCTTTTAGGATTTTCAACTTCACTCAACTATGAATAACACACATAATGCAAAGAAATTACCCAAGTTGAAAAGACATTTATCTGAGCAAGTAAATTACAATGGCACCGAGAGCAAACCAGCCTGCAACTTCAATTGTCAAAATCCTCTTCTGCTTTTTCAGGGTTCCAGCATTAAAGCAGAAAAGCCAGAGTCAGGGAATAACTCAGGGCAGCACGTCTGTCTCCAGAAGCTTTTGTTGCAAGGATACACAGGAAGAGAGATTGGGTTATTGATGAAAAAGAAAAAGAGGAAAAAAAAATCAGGAAAAAGTAGAATGTATCTAGAGAAGCCATTTGCATCCTCTACTGCCTGGTGACAGGGATGATTCTGTCTCTGCTGGCACTCCTATGCCTGCCAGTGTCAATTAATGATTTCACCTATTTCAGTCAGATAATTCCAATGTTTAGAGGTAAAAATGTGTCAGACAGAGGAGCTTCCAGATTTCAGGGAGAATTTTATGCTCTGAGAGCCACCTACATCTATTAACTCTAAAAAGGTTGTAATTTTTGAGTGTCCTTTGTCCTTGTCTTCCAGTGTGAGACAAAAAAATGAGGTGCAATATCAAATGCTGCTTTTGTCAGATAAATGTCCCTGCACTGGCACTGTGATCTCCCTTCCCTATATTACTCCATAAGGGACATTTAGGAGCTCTGCAAACCCAGGGCTGAGTTATCCAAGGTGTTACCTGCAGCAATTACCAAGGCTTTAAGGGCAAGTGCTCCATAATTCTCTGAGCTGGAAAAGGTGTTTCTGTGAGATAAAATGGCCTGGTTCAGAATATCAGGGGTTATCATGCAGCTGGAATTGTTTTTAATGCCTCACATTAGCAGCACCTGAAGGCTGAAAAACAAGATTTATGGATTTAAAGTAGTGCTGGCAGGGACCGGAGAGCCTCCTAACCCTCCTTTTGCCAATAACCCCCTCCAGACCCTTACAGCAGGCACCAGACCTTTGTGCTCCTATTTCTCCTCCAGCCTTTGGAGGAGTCATCAAACTCAAAATTCATTGAGACAAGAGCTACTCATAATATCTGCTTGTGAAGCATCGTGCACATGGTGCCCTCAGTGTTTAGGGCCTGTATTTCCTGCTGCTGTATAAATAAATGTGAGGTTTCTCTCTATACCAGGGCTGCTGGTTGTTTTGTTGGGATTTTTTTTTTTCCCCCAGAGAAACAGTAGAGGCAATTGCTGCAGACACAGTTGAGTCACTTTAGTCATCAAAAATCCCAGTCTGAAGTGGAATATTCATTTTAGAGATATTTTAACCTGCTGGCAAAGTCAATTGCAGTGAGTGGATGGCATTTTAAAAAGCATTTATTTCCTTTGAATTGAAGTAATTTCTTAAGATAGGAAAGCCATGTGAACAGTTGCCATCTGCATGGAGTTAACATCCCAGAGAATACATGGAGCCACTGGTGGATGCATAGAGATATTTGTTCTTTTTAGTCTGTGATCCTAATTTTTTTCATTTCCCATTTGACCTGTCTTGACTGGCAGCTAAGAATTTCCATTTAAACAACTGGCTGAGATTCATTTGCTACAAGTTATAAGTGGGAATAGTGTTCTGATTAGCAATGAAGCTCTCACCCTCTGAAGAATAAAGAGAAATCAGCTTTGAAGGAGGGTATAAATATGTATCCAATACCAAAGCTGTCAGACAAGGACCAGATTATTGACTGAAATTGCCTTTGGTTACTTAACACACTTTTGACAAGTTCTGCAGTTTAGAAAAGGGGCCAAACCTGCTCCAGGTGCTGGTGTGAGGCAGGCAGCAGACATTACACCCACTTTAGGCCTGGTTTGCAATCTTGCTACTCTATTTATAAACATTTTCCCCCTCACCCATCACGCTGCTGATTTCAATACAGAAAATTCACCAGCATATTTTGGCTTGAACACAACAGGATTTGCAAAACAAGTGAAAGAGCCTGAAAGAGATGACACCTGAGTTCATGATGAGTTCTCTCTTTGTCTGAGTCATTAAGGGAGAAAAGGACTTGTAAGATCACCATCAATCAATCCAGCACCAGCACCATGTCCAACATTAAACCATGTCCTCAAGTGCCATATCCACACATTTTTTGAACACTTCCAGAGATGATGATGATCATAGGGAATGAAGATTCATTCCACCACACATTAATAAAACCTCAGCTATTGATAATCAGTGAGACATTAATGAAGTTTTGGAAAGTTAAATCCATTTAAGAGCAGGCTGCCAGGACTTGGCTCCAACATGGAATGAGACTTACAGATAGGAAGCAAACATTTCTTACACAAGTCAGTCTTTCATGACTCCTGACCTGGAAACCACTACAAAAGTCTCAGAAAGCTGTTTTATTTCTCTGTGAATGATTTCATTTTTCAGTGTTTACTGTATCATACTCATTTTCACAAGTACAGAGACTGCACGGATACCTGAAACAGGGAATCCCAGAATGGGTTGAAATGGAAGAGACATTAAAGATCTTCCAGCGTCACCCCTGCCATGGGCAGGGACACTTCCCACTGTCCCAGGTTGTTCCAAGCCCCATCCAACCTGGCCTTGGACACTGCCAGGGATCCAGGGGAAGCCACAGCTTCTCTGGGCACCCTGTGCCAGGGCCTCACCACCCTCACAGGGAACAATTCCTTCCCAATATCCCATTTGACCCTGCCCTCTGGCAGTGGGAAGCCATTCCCTATGTCCTGTCACTCCATCCCTTGTAAGCAGCCTCTCTCCATGGTTCCTGTCAGCTCCTTCAGGCACTGGCAGGCCACTGTTACATCACACTGAAGTTTCTCTTCTCCAGGCTGAATAATCCCAACTGTCCAAGCCTTTCCATCCCCCTGATCTGGTTGGTGCCTCCTCTGGGCTTTCTTCTTTTGGCTCCTTCCAGTTCAAGATGTCCTGAGTCTGCTCTGTGATTCTCTGATCACATGAATGAATCTATGGATATAATCTATGGATACCCAAAAGCCGCAGTGGAATTACATCTAAATGGTAACACTGAATGCATTTTCCCATCTGAATATCATTTCATCCCACTAAAAAACACTTATTAATGTGGACATTAAGAGGATCTAGTTTAAGCAGCTGACAAAGGCAGTCCTGGAAGATGAAGACTGATATCAACTACATGTTTTTATAAAAACTGGTTGCATTCCTGTTGGAGCTGGCAAAGCTCCAAGTGATTCCCAAAGCAAAATGACCACGCAGGGATCTGCAGGAGTAAGGGTTGGGACAGCCAAACTGAGCTGTCCTGGGCACAGCATTTGCTCTGCTCAAATCCACAACCCCTCATTCAGCAGTTTTCCTACCACCTCCTTGTTTTCCAGTTCCTGCAAACACAACTCCTGGGCCAGAGCCATTTACCCCAAAACAGCACCCATGTGCAAACACTGCCCTACCTGCACCGGCAGGAGCTCAATACTCCTTATTTGCTCTCCACTGATTGCCATTTGTTGTTTTAATTATCTTTGGCTAAAATCCTTTCAGCTGGCTGGCCAGGGAGCAGGCAAGGCCCTGAGGAGAAGGTGGCACGTTTAGAATGACAAACACTCCGGGAAGCCAGAGATTGGTGGGGTGAACACTGCAAAAACCCCTCATCTATAAAGAAAGAAACCCAAAATGTGTGAGAATAATTTGACAAACTAGCATAGAACAGTTAACACCTTTAATAGTTATTCTGTGCCTGATTTAACCAAAAAAAAAAAAAAAAAAAAACCACCAAAGAAAAGGAAGAGGTTGAATACATAGCTCTTGCCACTTTGAACACTACCAGAGTCAGCTTTTCACCTAAGAGCACCATAGAAACATCTGATTTAACTGCTTTTCCTC
Source organism: Haemorhous mexicanus (assembly GCF_027477595.1). Taxonomy (NCBI): domain Eukaryota; kingdom Metazoa; phylum Chordata; class Aves; order Passeriformes; family Fringillidae; genus Haemorhous; species Haemorhous mexicanus. The sequence continues at coordinate 25,258,504 of NC_082349.1, read as the reverse complement.
CCTCCCAATTTTTTACTGCTTTGAAGATTTATAAATTCTCTATATAAAGAGAAAACAAGTTGTTCTATTTTGTTTTTTGGGTGGTTTTTCTTGGTTGGTTGGGTTGCAGGTTTTTTGTACTAATTTAGTTGTTCTTGTTCTCTCAGAAGAGAAAAAAATTAAAGAAAAAAAAAATCACCACTGCTTTTCACAGCACTGCTGGACTGTTGCTCCTGGGACACACAGAGCCAGACTAATGGCTCCAACAAAGCATCTAATTTTAGTTTAGCCAGAGAATTGCAAGGACCTGAGTTATTAAATCATGGAACAGGTGTCCTGAAAGAAGTGGCAGGGTGTGAAAGCTTCAGCACTGTCACAGCCAAAGCAGCCAACTTAGGTTACTTGGTCTGATCTAGAAATCCAGCTTTGCCTTCCCTTTCTCCCACCAGCAGCAATAGGATGGAGCAGAGCTTCCTGAAGTTCTCCTTTTCCATATCTCCAGTAACTGGCTTAGCTGGAGCTGGAAGTGCAACATTAGGCACTGTCACACAATTGATCCTGTAGGTTTCTCACTGATATTTAATAAGATCTTTTTTTCCTTGGTGGAGATGAAGATTGAAGCCTGTTTGGTGCCAGCACACAGACACTGCCGTGTAAACATCATAAATTAGAGTTCTTTCTTTGAGGAGCTGAAAGACAAGGGCTCAGGGGTGTTTGCACTGGTAATTATAGAAAAACAGGGATTTATTCAAACAAGGTCTTACAGGTAAATCCAAAAGTATATATCCATTTGCCTAACAAATGCATCCATCTCCTTATGTGCCTCTTTTCCTGATGTGGGCTGAACAACTCTTGTGCCTGAGCACATCATCAGAACCTTGAAAAGTCAATATTTGGAAAAAAAATCCTTGCACCAAAACTTCAAGCAGGGACACCTGCTAGCTGATGACTGGGCATGTTTGACATGTTGTTATTTCAATAGGATTAAGCATCTAGAGCAAATGATGGGGGGGGGGGGGGTGGGAGAGGGGGGCATGTTTAAAAGTTCCCTTCAGCAGGAAAATTCCTGACTACTTTCCCAGCCCTTTGATCATCCCAGTGCCTGGCTGACTGCTGCAGATTAACTCCTGCAGCCCAGAAAACGCTTTAACAAGACAACTCAGGGGGGACAAGGGTACAGAGTGGAGTTTCCTGTCACTTGGCAAAGCAAGTGCAAATTGCCTTGGCAGGACCAGCTGCTGAGATAGCAATTTGTCTCTGTCAGGGGAAGAGCACATGGGTGGAAGCACTGCTAATACAGTGTGCTTTTGAAATAAATCACTTTATGCATACACAGATCATGTTGTGAGGCTTTTCTTTTAGGGTGATGCTTCTCTGAGGGCACTGAAGTAATAGAAAGTTTGCACCCACGTGGAGTTGGGGGTTGTTTGCCCCATCAATCAGCAGACAGTGCAAAGCAGATGTGCTAACAAAGCCTTCACTTGCACAGGCAACTGCAGCATTCTGTATCTCACCAGGATAGGGAGAAACCTGTCCTGATGGATGGGGAAAAAAACCCAAGCAGGTCTGGGGAGGCAGGAGGCTGAGGCTGTACCTCAGCCTGAAAATGATGTGCTGCTTGACCTCCTGAGGGTCTGCCAGCCAAGGCATGTTCCAGCTGAGCAACCTTCCCATGAAAAACAGCAATTCAAGGGAAGAGCAGCACTCTGAGCACTTTGTAGCAGTGTGCTGAGTACATCAAGACATCTGACAGCACAAGGCAGAAATGGTTTTATCTGGCAATCTTTTATTCCTGCCATGAAGGAAAGGCTCAGGGCTTTCAGCTCGGGGTGGAGAAGAAAGAACTACTGTTCCTGCATTCCTGCAGGTCCACAGGTTCAGCAGCATCCCTACACAGACTTGTGGGTTGCAGCACCTCAGGTCTTGGATCTGCTGTCCTTCTGGCATCTCAGAGCAAACTCTGGCTCTGCCTGCCCTCCTGCCTGCACAGGGTGCTCGGTGTAGGGCTGGAGTTCATGGTGCTGCTCTGGGACCATCTCTCATGTCCCTCTGCCTGTGAAGCCAGGACTCTGAGCACCAGGGCTCCAGCTCTGCAGGGACACTGGAACGTGACAACAACAAAAAGAGGTCTGGCAGAACTTCCCTACTCCTACAACCTCACTATGCAGTTGCAACCCAACTGCACAGTAAAGACACCTCCAGGGAGAAACACCTGAGAGCTTTGGGAAAACACAGAGGTGCCAACAGATAAATCCTTTTAATTAAAAGTATTAAGGTAAAGTCTCATACTTGAACAGTGAAAGGTAGTAATGATTTTTTTTAAATTTTGGAATTTATAATTCTATTGGTCAGATGGCAAAATCTCAGATCAAATAATTGACAGATATTATTCATTATTGGCAGATTAGAGGAAGAACTGATACCACGGGCAGATTGCTGTTGTTACTACAGGAATTTTTCCCTAAATAAATTTTGATTAGTGCTCTTAACATGTTCACAGCAGGAAGAGATTTTCTTATTCTACTTCATTCTGCTGTGCTGATACTCACAGCTTTTGTTTATCAGCAGCTGTATTATTACCAGCCCTCCCATGCTCCAGTAGCCCCCGTGATCTGAGAGCACAGGAAAAATAAACCTTGGGAATGACAATGCTGGCAGCTGAGTGGAACAAAGCCCACAAGCTGGGCTTTAAAATGGCAATCAATATTAACTTCCATCATGCCTTAGAAACAAGATGGATTTGACAAATTGCATCAAACCCTACCTCCAATTGACTTTTGTAAAGGAATGTTTCTCCTATATTACATTTATGTTCCTAGAGGTTATTGAAGTTGTTTAATAACGTTTTTATGCCATCAGAGGATTTGTTATTACAACCGAATACTTTATTTTTTGTGCTCAGAGAAAGGAAACTAAATTCCTGTGAAAAGAACCCAAAGATATTGAAAAGATATTCCAAGAGGCTCAGTAACCAGTAAGTAATCAGAAGACATGAACACATTGTTTGCTTCTATCACAGGAGAGCTCCTTACTGTTGGAAGAAACTCACTTTATTATCTAGGCAAAACTCTTCTTCATCAAGATAGAAACATGGAAGTTTATATGCGATTGATTCTTCACTAAATATGCATTAATTGTATAATTATTGTATAATTAATTGAATAATTATTATTTATTTTTTCATAGTACCATACACGATACAGGGTCAGCAGAGACCAGGCCAGAGCTCTCCTCCAAAAATCTGAAATAGATTTTCTCCTTTCTTCACCAGATTAGTGACTACTTTCCACTAGTGGACATTGTCCAGGGATCTAGAATGATCTAGAATGATTTTTAAGGTCCCTTCCAACCCAAACCATTCCATGATTCTATGACTGTGATTCACAAATATCTGAGTACTCTATTCCCAGTGAAACCATCTACAGAGCACAAAGAAAACCTGCATGTCAAAACTGGGGAGAAAAAAGTGAAAAGATGTGTGATTTTTGTATGTACTAAGAGATGTGCTCAGGAAAAAAAAATATGGAAAGGCTGAGGAAGGGTTTCAAACCCTGGATATCTGCTGTATTCCTCTTGGATGTTATGAGTTTGTAATAATGTTGGGGAGTTGTTTGTTGTGGGGGAAGGGAAAGGGTCCAGCACCTGGTGGTGGTAGGAGGTGGACAACTCAAAGAGTGATTGGGCCGTAGCATCAACCAATCACTCGACGCCCTGGAGAAATGATTGGTCCAAAATGAACACCGGTAAAGACCAATCAAAGCGCCTGAATTCCACCAATCAGTGCGCGGATCCAAAACCCACCAATCCTGGACCAGGGATTTGATATAAAAAGGGGAGGTGTTTTTTTTGGTTTTTTGGTTTTTTTGTTTTTGTTTTTTTTTTTTTTTTGGTTTTTTTGTTTTGGTTTGGTTTGGTTTTTTTTTCGTTTTTTTTTTTTTTTTTTTTTTTTTTTTTTTCTGCTGTGGGGTTCTTTCTTTCTTGTTCTTTTCCTGTTCTGTTGTTCTGTGATTCTTTGGGTTTCTTTCTGGTTCCCTTTTTGAGCTGGTGTGTGAGGATCTGGGCTTATCCCAGGTTCTCTGTTCCCACCGACTTGTTTTTGAATAAACGAGATCCTGTTTCAAATGCTTTCTGAGATTTGGCCTTGTTCATTTTTGTAACATTGGATATATGAAACTTGGTCTTTAAAACATCCAGCAATTGAGATTATATACTCTTTTGAGAAAGTTCCAACGCATATTTCAAACTGTCAGGAATTTTATAATAAGCCTAATTTAGCTTACTAATTGCTGCCATCCAAGCCAAGTCACTTTTTGCCCTGACATGGGGAAGAAACTGCTCAGCAGCCACAGGTGTGCTGGGAGTTTGGGCCATGGTGTTTCCCTTCTGTCTCTTCTCTAAAGTTAACCCACACAATTACTTCAATCTTTCCTTCTGGGTCATGGTTTCTAAAGCTTGTCTCTTGTCCTCTGCCTCTGGACTCCTCCTGATTCAGTCTCATTTTCCTGAAGTTTGGTGTTCAGCCACTGCCACTAAATGCAGCGAATTTATTTCACTTCTGAACCACTCCCCTATTTCAACACCCACATATCATGTTTCCTATTTCCAAAAGCACAATCCCCTGGAATTCCCAGCTCCTTTCCTGAGGAACTGTTGCTAGTGAGTGATCCTGGAGAAGAATAGACCTTTGCAGTGTCCTTACTGGATGCCCTCAGAGCCTAGCTGGACTGGAAATTTATTCCCATTAAAGCCTGAGCAAAATTTCATGAGGAAAATCAAGTGTGCCAAGTGGATGAAGAACATTTCATTGATTGTATGTCTGCAATAATCATTTCAGTTATGCAGAAAATGATCTATGACATACCAAACAACACTGTCTGTAAACAGACCAGCCAGACCAACTTCATTAATGGACGTGCATAAAAATTGATATGGTTTGATAATATTGCTCTAATCCACCTCCTGAGCCTATTACACAGACTGGGTCGAACTTCTCATTGCCATGCATGGCCTGCAGTCCTCCACATCAATGGAAAAAAACCCCACCAGAGTCCCAACAAATTGAAATGGCCCATAAGTCATATTGAACCAATAGAGCAAATTTCATGAGGCAGATGTCAAAGAAAAATCAGTGCTGGACTGCTCTGCCCTTCAAACTCAACGAGGCAATCTTGACTTTTCACTGTTTGCAAAGGTAGATGCCAAAATATCAGAATGCAGGGACCAGAGAAAAGGTGTAAGAAAAGCTACAGCCAAGCCCAGGTAGCGAAATGCAAACTGCCTTCAGGAAAAAGAGTAAGTGTAGGACATTCACATGATGCTCTGCACAAATCCCACACTCCTGAGGTTTTCCTTCTAAGAGCAGGTCTAGATCTGACCTTTACAAATGGGCGGGTTTAGGAGCAGGTCCTAGAATGATGGAATCACAGAACTGTTAAGGTTGGAAAAGCCTTCCAAGATCCATGAGCCCAACCATTAACCCAGCACTGCCATATTCACCACTAAGCCATGCCCTAAACCCCCACACCCACACATTTTTGGGGCATGGTGACTCCACCACTGCCCTGGGCAGCCTGTGCCAGTGCTTGACAACTCTTTTGGTCAAGAAAGTTTTCCCAGTCTCCAACCTGAACCTTCCAAGGCTGTTTTGTCTTATCCTGTCCCTTGCTCCCTGGGAGCCACCCCATCCTGTCAGGAGTAGTGCAGAGCCACAAGGTCCCCCTGAGCCTCCCTTTCTCCAGGCTGAGCCCCTTCCCAGCTCCCTCAGCCACTCCTGGTGCTCCAGCCCCTTCTCCAGCTCTGTTCCCTTCCCTGGACATGTCCCAGCCCCTCAATGTCCTTTTGGGGTTGTCCTCCTGAGGAGCAGGACATGGGGAGCAGGAGAGGTGCTGCAGCTGCCATGGGCACCTCCAATGAGGGAGGTGGATGGGGTAAGAAACAATGGTGAACTTGTACAAATGGTCTGAAATTGGCCAGTTTGGGGGCTTTCACACATTTTATGAACTTACCTCTTGAAAGCTGAGCAGATCCTGTCCTTTGGCTCCTGGTGACAGCAGCAGCACTGGCAGCAGTGAACCTGCTGTTTAAAGCTCAGCTCTCTCCTGGCTGGGAATGGCTTTGGCATCGCACAGACAGGCTCCAAGTGTCCTTATTTACAGACCTCCACCTGTCCCCCTGCAATTCTTGGCTCCAGCTGCAGCACATACCTCCAACAATTTTGTCACCTGCCAGCCCGGAGCCATTCTACCCTAAAAATGCCATATTAATGAGCAGTGGGGTGTAGCAGGTCAGAATGTGTGTGGAGCCAGGTGAAAACACCTCCTGTTCCTCTTCCTGCCTTCACCAGGCACAGCCACTCCTGCAAGGGCTCAGGAAAATACAGAGAGGGGAAGAACTGGCAAAGCCCCAAAATATGGAGATTTGATATCTTTTATTCCTTCAGGCCAGGGGCAGAAAGCTGCAGAAAGCAATATCAGGCAGGTTTTTTTTTTTTTCAGAGCCCTTTCCAGCGCTCTGCATTTTCCTGAGCCTTTCCCATCTCTCTTTTGAGTGCAAGGAAAAAGGCTACAAAAACTGAATAAATCATATACTGCTGTAATTATTATCATCCTTTCACTGAAAAAGGTAGAACAGGCTTTGCTCACCAGGGATGTCTTTTCTATTTACTCCCTTTTCCACTTAAATCCTCTCTTCATCTGCATCTCTCAGAACAGAACCTGGATTGCTTTTATCAGTGTTATTTTTGTCCAAATTCTTACCTATTTTCCTTCTTGTTAATTATAATGTGTTTTTTTTTTTTCTGAATTAGAATGAAATAACACTGGTGGCAACCATTACAGGCAAAAATCCCTCTGGATATCTTAGCAATGTTCCTCTAACATTCTGTAGTTGTTCTTGTTTCACTGTTTCACTTTATCAGAGTCACAAAATGTGATATAAAATCTTTAGACAGACATGGATGTTAAATTCTGAGCTCATCTAATTGCCTCCATTCCTGTACCCAATCCCTCCAGAAACACAAAACTCTTAGAAGAACCCAATATCTGGTCTCTCAAATGCTCCCTGACTCTCATCCTGCTCCAGACTTCCCCCTGAGCAAATGTGCAGGGCCCCTGATGCTCCCCCTTCCCATTTCTCTCAGTAGGGACTCCCCCTGCACCCATGATGTGATGTCTGTGTGATGTCCCATCCCATTTGAGCCTCCTATCTCAGCTGAGAGCCAAAGTGAAGTTCAGCACCACTGCCAATGCACAGAGAGGACTGGATTTGATAGAAGGTTCTCTGCCACACCAAGGACACCAGTTTTTAAGCCAAGAGCACCCACCTCCTCTCTGTGTGCTGCAGACACAAACACTGACTGCCTCAGGTAAAAGCTTGCTCTAGAGTTTTTCCTTTCTGCCCTGGGATTCCTCACCTTTCTGTTCTGCTCACCCACCACACAGGTGAGACCCCTGATTTATGTGACGTGCTTCGGCAGCTGGGTTTGCTGCTCTTCTCACATTTCTGGACGTTTGCTTGAAGGCTAACAGAAGTGGGAAGTAGCAATGAGTTCCTTTCACAGCCTGGAGCACACTGTTGTCCTGGTGTGGCACTAAAGTTTTTAGAGTGAGTTTCAGAACTTGTTCAGGCACTTGAAGACATTGGCTTGGCCAGCTGAAGTTCAGGTCAAGACAGGATTAGGTCCTCAAGTTGTAAAGTTCCTCAGCCTCAGCCCAAAGCAGTTACCTGGTGAAACACAGAGCAATGAGACCATTTAATTAACCTGAAAACTCCCACTGGCACAAAATTAAAGTTCTTTTGCCAGAATCATTAGTAATTTGCAAGCTCTGTTCAGCAGGAGAGTAACAGATCCTGGATCAAAGGTTTCCCTTTCCAGGAAATGACAGCCCCTGCCCTGGGGAGGGAGGGGAGGCACTCTGGAATTCATCCGACCAAGCAGAGCAATTTGGAATCTGTCATGCTCCAAAGTCTGCTCCCCTCACCCTCACTGCCTAGAACATTCTGCTCTGCCACCCTGCCCCCCCAAACCTGACCTACAGCTTGGTTTGAGATGTGTTTTTAGCAGCTACATCCTGACCCCACATACAGGCAGTGGCAGGGAGCAGAGGAAGCCGATCCCTCACCATTTTCCTTCTCTAGTCAGGCCCCAAAATTGGAAAAGCAATTATGCAGTGCATATATCATTTATCCTGGAATCACAGGGTACTTTGGGCTGGAAGGGACCTTAAAGCTCATCTCATTCCACCCCTTGCCAAGGGTGGGGACACCTTCACTATCCCAGGTTGCTCCAAGCCCCATCCAACCTGGCCAGATATTCCACTGGGCAGTTTTCAATTTTCTTTATTAAGAGACATACAATTAAACAATTAACATATCAGATAATTGCACACTTTATGCATTTCAACAGCCATTTTTTCACAACATTGCTCGTAAAAGAAAAGGAAAAATTTCTTCACTGAAAGGCTGGTTAAGCATTGGAACAGGAAAGTGTCACCTTCCTGCCCGGGGAAGGGTCCTCATTTAACAGCTATGTAGATGAAGCATTTGGGGGCATGGGTGTGCGGTGGCCTTGGCAGTGCTGGGAGAACAGTTGGACCTGATGATCTCAGAGGGATTTTCCAAACTAAATGAGTCTGTGATTCCATGTTCCATCAAGCTTCTCTACAGGACTGAGAGCAACACTCAAAGCAGGGCTGAGGTGTCCCAGGGAGTTTCTGCTGGGAGCAGCAAAGGTGATATCACAGGATGGGTTATCCCCACTGCTGGCCACCTTCCAGCAAACAGCATTAGGTCCACCTAAAAGGTTATGTTTGGAGCCTATCAAAGGGTAAACCTTGACAAACACAAGTTGAGTTTTTATTTTCTCAGGGAAATGTAACGTTCCCTTTTATCTCCCATGAAAATGAAAACCCAAAGTGCGGGCACCCTCTGCAGGAGGAGAAGTCCTTTCTGGGGGTAAATTTCTAAATTTAGGAAGTAAAAAGACTTCTGTGGACTCGAGCCAGAACAATCAGGAGCCCTCTGTGACAATGCCTTGCAATGTGCACTGGTCACAGTTTGTTGTAGAAATTTCTTCAACAGGGGAAAATGGAATAATGGACATGAAGCTTTTCTCTTGGGATTATTGACTGTCAGCTGCCATGGCAAGGAAAACTCCAGCACAGCTTAAAAAGGAGCACACATAGATAAAAAAAACAAGTGCACGGATTTAATATCTGTGTGTTCCTGCAATGAAGCATAGCTGAGATGAGGAAGGGAGGGAAAGATCAAAAAATGGCAAATCTGGAAATCATTGTGATGAACTCTCCCAGAGTATCTTGAAGTAATAGATGAGATAAATGAGCCTCTATGAAACCTGTAGTTTCTTTAAGCATCTTGTCAAGACGAGGAGAGATGAGGTTGGGCTGCCAAAAGACAATGTTTGCCCTGTATCTTTACAAGGACCAGGAGCTCCCAGTTAAGCAGAGCTAAAGATAGTTGAATTAAAAACCTATAGAAATGTCAGATCTGTAATTTGAAAGGGGAAAAATGGGCTGCTCTAAAGATGATTCACACAGATTTTTTTTTTTTTTTTCATATGGAGAATTTTAAGTGGAAAGCAGCCTGTGTTCCTGCTTGTGACAGCTCAGTGCTAGGATAGCATTTTCACATTTCCACAGAGTGGATGTGGCTGCCACAGCTCCTGACTCCAGGACATTGCCACTGTTGGGTTGGATCACATCTCCACAGCCCTGCTGGAGCCACAGGTGAGTATCACTGGGATATCCACCCATCTGCTCAGCTGGATCACCCAGGTGACACAGAGAGCTGCCTGCTAACAAGTGATTTCATCTTTGGGGTTTAGTCTAAAATAAATTTACAAGTGATTTGAGTTTTCTTCCTGAATTTCTTAATTAAAAACATGAAAATAAGTTTCTAGCTGAGTACTCAGCCCAGTTTTCTAAAGGATCACAGGTGACTCAGGCTGCAAGGGATCTCAGGAGGTTTGTGGCACTGGGTGCTGCTGCTTGGGCACTGTGGTCCCTCCAGAGCTCCCCTGGCCTGCAGGCCCAGCCCAGGGCAGGGCTTTGCACCCATGAGGACTGTTGCGGTTTTAATGGCTCACAAGGGTTCCCCTTTGCAGGATGAATAGTTGAACCCCAAATTCCCCCAGGCACAGCCTCCAGCTCCTCCTGGCCTCACGTGGCTTGGCCAAAGACATTCACACTCCATCCCAGTGAAGCCACCTGGGTGTGACAACACCCTCAGGACATGCTCTAGACCACATTCACCCTGAAACAGAGCCTTAGCTCAGCCCCCATGTCTTTCACAAGCAGGGAAATCAAATCCTTTGGCACTTCTGGGCTGCTCTCGAGCCCATCCATCCCTGTCCTACAGAGCTTTCCTGTTCCAGAGCTGCACTTGGGGTGCTATGAAAGCAGCAGTGCAGTGACAGCCAACACAATTCCCCCAGGTGGCTCAGCCACCTCCACCTCACAGAGCAGACACAGCTGCAGGAGGGACCTAGAGCAGTTTTCTCAGGGCTCTATTAGTGCTGTAATTATCCAATTATCCATCCACTCAGCTCAGTACCCATCATAAGCACCAGTGCAATGTTTCAGCTGTGAGGCAGAAATCTTCCCTTCCAAACCACCACTGGAAACAACTAATGCTGATTTGTTTTTTATACTGACACTACTTTCAGGGAAAAAAAAAAAAAAGCTTGGGTTTTAATCTAATGAAAGTTTTCTCAGAGAATATATTTTACCTCTGGCACAGCTATCAGAAAAGTCTATTTAGTTTCAGGTAGAATAAAAGAGGTTTTACTTATTTAGATCAGAAATTACTTCCCTGGGCATTTTTATACACTAAATTTGTCTTCAAATTTCCTCCTTCCTACTGCCTGCCCACCATTGGAGAGGTCTGAGAGTGATTTCACATCACCAATTACAATCTTGTCAGTTCTTGCAACCCTCTGTCCTATAAATTCAACAGCCTAAGGGATGATGCACTTTCCAGAAGAAAACATCTGTCTTCAGTTTCTGCTCCCTCTGCCCTTTCTCCGTTCCCTTTTCAATGCCATTGCAATTACAAAATATCCAAGGTCAGGTTGGATGGGCTTGGAGCAAGTTGGGCTAGTGGAAGGTGTCCCTGCCCATGGCAGGGGGTGGCACTGGATGGGTTTTAAGGTCCCTTCAAACCCAAACGATCCTGGGATTATTTTCCAGCAAGGCACAAACAAGCCTTCTTTTAACTCAAGTATAATTAAGCACTTCATTTTTTATCTAACTTTTTAATAGGTGACAGCCTTTGTGCTGAAGGGAGGATCCAACCAGCCCAAAAATACCATGTTGCTGTTTTTTTAGTGGGAAAAGATGAATATTATGTCTTTGGAGCACTCTATATACAGCCATAGGAGTTATATTTATTCATGCTGCCGCCCCAACATGGGGACATGAAATTAGTACAAGAGATAAAAAAAGATGCTTTTATGCATATGTTATGAAATTTATGTATGCACCTTTGCTCACATTGTTCCAAAGGGAGAATTTTTCACCATAGGCATCAGTTGCTTAATTAGCACAGAATAATTAAAACTCACTGCAGGGAAAATTCCATAACCCCACAGCAATTATATGGGGAGAGTTCATGGTTACTGCATTGACAATGCAAAAATAACTTCTAGGTAGGTTACCAAAAAATACTAGATATTCAAAAGTGCCTTGGAACAGAAAGACTCCTCAAGCTACTGAGAAAATTAAACCAGAAAAACCCCAAGTATCTAATGGCCATCAGTAATGTCCAATCAAGCACTGTATTAACTGCTTTCACTTCATTTTTCAGACTTAGTTCTTCTATTGATTTATGTAGATCCCTGAACCTTGAGAAATACATTTGGTATAATTAGACAGCAATAGCAACTCCAGACTTCATTAATAATCATGAAAGAGTTCATTTGCCACCAATAGGAACTCATTTACAGTGCACTGTTTTTTTAGTGCTCATAAACAAACATCTATCAATGTTCAGCACATCTTATGCTTTTAAAAAAATGATTTAATGACCTTGCCTGGTCTAGAAAAAGTCAAAATTCTCTACAGGAAAATGTTTTTGTCATCAGAATGGTTGACAGAAAGTGTCTGTCAAAACCAATAACAAATTTTAATTAGACTGGGTTTGGCAAAATATAAAAATGAGGGCCATTCATGGATTTTATTTTGCACTTCCCATTTTATTTTGGTACTAATTTTGGCTAATTTTGCGGGCTGGACACAAAAACTCCAAAACTTACCTTACTTTATTCTTTAGAAAAATATTAATAACCTCCCAGTATGTTTGGACTTGATGTTCTACATGGGTCACAAAGTTTTAACAAACAATTTTTTCCAGTGAAGAAGTTGCTGCATGTAATTGAAGTGACTTTGGGAGAGCCTTCAGGAAAATGATGGGAAGCTGTTGGATCTCCAGCACTGGCTGTGCCTGCTGAGTCCACAGATAAGGTGTGGAAGTGGCACAGAACACTCCACTGTCGGGGATTTTTGACAGCAAATTAATGTTTGATGGAGATCAGGAAACATGTTTCACCTTGGGGTTGGTTTTAGGAGAGTGGAAAGGAGGAGAAAACCAAAAGAGAAGGAAGAGGAGTTAAACAGGAATGCTGTCAGTGTGCTGCAGCCATGAAGCCACGTGGAAGGAGTTTGTGTTTATTCTGCCCAACTGTGCCAGCAGAAGGGGGGGAAAGAGGGCCCAGGAGAGGTTTATGTAAAACAATTTGTAGAGCATTCAACTAATTTCTTCCCCAAGGGGGTCTCTAAAAGGTCCCAGCTTCTGAGGTCAGTTTCAACCATGAACTGCTGCTCTGTCCAGCTTTTGAGAACACATCCTCCTACTTCCCAAAAAAATGCCATAAAAGTCTCGCTCCATCCTTTGTCCTAAATATGAACTTAAATACAAGCTTAGTCACATCCCCTTGAATCAGCCCCTTTCCTGTGAATCCTTTAGGTTACCTGCATTTTCATGAATGGGTCCAGAATGAAAATCAGCAACAAGAATGTTCCAAAAACACATTAAAAGTTTTATTTATATCATTTATTACTGGCCATGACATTGCACTCCTTCATACTGGAGTGAATTAACAACTAAACAGGAGAAAATGCAGTGAAAATTCTGTCTGCTGCGAAAATAACACGGAGAACTTGCTTTATTAACTTCTTCAAAGCTTTCAGGGAATTGAAAGGGAAAACAAATCCCCTTTTCGGGTCATTTAAGCCAGTTTATAGTGGACAAAATTACATCAAGCCACCATAAACAGATTTGTACAGGTGTAAGTGAAGTAGAGCCTGAATTACTGTGACATTTTCAAATTCAATTAAATGACTGAAAAATGTCTTTAATGTAAACCTCTGTGCTTGGGTCCATTACACGGTGGACTGTATTTGCTGCTGTGGTAGGAGATTGCTGTGATACATAATCCATACCCAGCAGCATGGATCACAGGCAGAGCCCCTTTTCCCACAGCTCTGCTTTCATTAGGTGGCATGGAATCACTCCTGTTTACACCACAGCCCCGGACACCAGGCAACACTTTAATTCTGAATATTTGAGAGCTAAGGATAGTGAAGATGACTTCACTGTACCTTTTATTAGGCACTGTAGTTGTGACTTGGGAGACAGAGCAGGGGCAGTGACAGATTTGCAGACACACTAAAAAACAGCAGCAAGAGCAGAGTTCAGTCAAGGCAAATGCCAAGGTGATATAGTGGGAAGATAAAGAGAACTTCTGATAGGGCAGGAAAGTTAAACCAGTGGAATAAATCTCCTTCTCTGGGGTAATGTCCCGAAGCAGTTTACCTGATGAGTGACTATGATCTCCATCCCTGAATATAGCATCAGCTTCATGCCCCACCACACACCTCTCTGGGTGTTATTCAACATCACACTCATCACTTCTAAGTGGGCAGAGCCATGTTCATTCTGTCAGCTTCACTTACTCAGGATGTGCCATTCCTGAACCTATTCACGAGTGCTTTTTTCCAGCCACTCTAGGAGCCTGTAGGAAGCCATGGCAAGTGACTTGCAAAATTTAATTTGCTGCTCTTCCTCTTACTGCAGCCACTAAAGACAAGTGGGCCAAATAAAGGGATACTGAAGCTGTAGGTGCCCCTGGGAATGTCCAAGGCCAGATTGGATGGGGCTTGGAGCACCCTGGGCTAGTGGAAGGCGTCCCTGCCCATAAGCAGGGGGTGGAACTGGATGGGCTTTAGGGTACCTTCCATCCCAAACCATTCAGGGGTTCCATGATTCTACCAGTTCCTAAGGAATGGACAGCTCCAGTCTTGCTCCAGCAGGTCACCCATCAGATCAAATCCACTGAGCTCACACGAGTGTGGTGATTCATGTGGATTCTGTAAAACACACTGCAAAGATTCCAGAAATGAATCACTAAAGATCATAAAAATTCTCATTCTGGCAATGGAATGTGCCTAACTGGCCTTTCTGTCCTGAAAAATCAAATCATTTTTGGCTCTGATAGTACAAGGTAGTTACTATAAACAAGGGTGCTCTTTTCTCATCTTTAGCAAATAATCTCTCTGAAAGGATGAATTTCAAGACCTGGACCTCAGCATTCTGCTGGAAGAGAATCACAGAGCTCCAGGATGGCTCAGGCTGGCAGGGCCCCAGTGGCTGAGGCGGTGGCACCTCCCTGCTCCAGCAGGGCTATCCCAGAGCCCAGGGCACAGCAGAGTGTCCGTGTGGCTCTGGAACATTCCCAGGGAGGAGCCCCCAGAGCCTCTCTGGGCTCTGCTCAGGGCTGGCCCTGCCTAGGGCAGAAGTTCTGCCTCTTGTGCAGGGGAATTGCCAGGCTCAGGCCCTGCCCGGGGCTCTGGGGCAGGGCCTGGGCCTGCTCTGACCACTGCACACAGGGATGGACAGACAGGGGGCCACTGAGACAGACAGGGACACTGGGACAGACAGGGACAGACTGGGACATACAGGGAACACAGGGACAGACAGGGAACACAGGGACAGACAGGGACACAGGGACAGGCTGGGCTGGGCTCAGGCCCTGCCCGGGGCTCTGGGGCCATGCCTGGGCCTGGGGCAGGGCCTGGGCCTGCTCTGACCCCTGCACACAGGGATGGACACAGGGGGACACTGGGACAGACAGGGGGACACGGGGATGGACTGGGACAGACAGGACAGACTGGGACACAGGGACAGACAGGGGGACATGGGGACAGACAGGGACACTGGGACAGACAGGGATAGACAGGGACACAGGGACAGCCAGGGGACACAGGGACAGACATGGGGACACAGGGACAGACAGGGACAGCCAGGGCTGAGGCCCATCTCAGCTGGGGCCCCTCTCCAGGCTGAGCAGCCCCAGCTCCCTCAGCCTTTTCTGGGCACGGAGCTGCTCCAGGCCGTTCTGGATCGTTGTCTCCACCAAGCAGCTCATGAGCATCCCAAACCACACCAACACATCCCAGCCTTTCCCATTCCACACGTGCTGGGCTTGGCTCACCACCCTCCTCAGCAACACCCTGGAGCCCCACTTGCACGGCCCAGAACCGGCCTGTTCAAGCACAGCTGGATTTGCCTAAGATAGAGCTTAAAAAACAGTTACAAAAGTGGTTCCCAACATGTCACATTCATATTTTCTGAAAAACCCCCTTGCCCAGGATTTTTCTCCTGGGAAGCTGAGAAGCCTCAGAGAAAAATGATAATAATTATCTGATTTGCTTCTCCTGTGTTTTGCTGCTTTGGAATGTGTTTGGAGAGTGTTTATCCACAGGTTATTGTTTCATTGGTTTCTGCTGTGAGTTGTTTTGACTTAATGATCAATCACGGTCAGGCTGTGTTGAAACTTGAAAGAGCCACGAGTTTTTCATTATTATCTTTCTTGCCTTCTGTCTGTACCATTTCGTATTCATTAGTAGAGTTAGTATAGCATTCTTTAATATAGTATAGTATCATAAAATAATAAATTAGCCTTCTAAGAACATGGAGTCAGATTCATCATTCCTCCCTTCGTCACAGGTCCCAGAAAATACAACACCCAACCTATTCTCCCTGTTTTCTGGCCATTCTGCTTTTTCCACCAAATTCATACAAAAAAAAGGTATCAGCTTTGAGAGAAGATTGTATCAGTGATGCCAGGAGATGACCTGGGCTTCCCTCTTCCCTAAGGCTCACCATTACTTTAAGCTTGAGGGTGCCCGTGAGGGCCCTACCAGACTACAAGAGTGAACAATTTTAATAATTTCATGACTCTTCATGAGCAGTGAGCCATGTCAGGCTGAATCACCCCAAAAGAGGGATCTTGAAGCCCAGCATCAGGTGGTGAAGTGAGGGATACAGTCCCCAGATCCCATTCCAGGGGGATCTCCCACCCCAACACAACTTAGAGGAGTTTTCCAAGCTCCTGCTCTCAGGTCTTTGTGTGTCTGTCATTCCAATGATGCCAGCAGCTCAATTAACTCCAGCAGATATTATCCATATGCTTAAGCTCTTTATGGGATTGCAGTCCAAGCTATTAGCAGCAATATCGGTTACTGACTGAAATAGATTTTTACTTTGTAAATATTGTCACATGGAAAGGCTCAGCTTGGTTGTGAGCAGGGGAAATCTGGGCAGGGAGTACAGGATAAATACTCCACAGTTTGTATTTTATATTGCATTATTCAAAGGAAAAAAAATCTCACTTAAAATACAACAACCCCCTGGCTGTCCTATACTGAAGCCATTGGAAGATTCATTAGGTTTCTATTTAAAAAAAAAAATTTAATACATAGTGTAAGTAAACTCTCCTTACCACTCCACCCAGCCAAAGTGGGCAATGAGAAAAATAATTATCTCTTAAAAAGTTGTAAATTTTAAACTGTGAGCAAAACAGTTTTATTTTTAGTTATTTGCAATAAATAAGAGCCCTAACAGTTTTCAAAAAGAAGCAGGGCAAGGGAGGAGTTTGGTGTCTAATTATTTTTAAAGTTTATTTCATTCCAAAATACAAAAGAGTGAACTGTGGTTCATCTAAAAATACATCTAAATTGAAAAATATGGTTAAAGGGATAAATAACTGCAGGAAAAACAACATTTCAAAACATTTTGAACTGCCCCAAAATGTAACATTATCTACTTCTACTTTTTTCACTGGGAACAACATCAACAAAAAAATCACTAATTTGTTGCACTGAAATTCAATGTTGTACGGGAATCACAAACTTTGGCTCCACGGCTAATCCAATATGCCTTGTATGCTTGAGAGAAGTAAAGGTCCCAGGCTCCCTATTAGCATAAAATAAATCCATTTAAAAACCAGTCAGGCCAGAAAGAACAGGTGCAATCAACTAGCAAGATTTTCTGCAGAAGGAAAGTTTCCTGGCTTTCCTCTAGAGGATACTTTTCAGGAATTTTCTCCAACACAAAATCTAAAAGCCCTGACAGCATCAGTGAAAATGGCATTATTTTTTTTCTGTGACTTCTCTGCTACTAGAAATACACAAATGTATGCCTGATTTACAGTCTGAATTTATTTGGTTTAGATGGGAGGAATTAAATGTATTCAGGATTTTGCTGCCTCTCCTAATTTCCCCTTTGCCAGGAAATATCAGCAAACACGGCTGTAAAACCCAAGTGGAGCACTTACCACCAGACCTGACCCCTCAGAACTGCACTTGCACCTCAGCTGAACACAGGCAGAAATGGAACATCCTTTAAACACCCCTGTTATCCAGCAAAGGTTGTTGGAAATGTCCCCATAAAACATATGTTCAAGGCTATTAATTGTATGGCAGGAGCAGAAATCTCAGTAACGTGTCCCCATTATGCACAAACCCCAGATGTTGTGTCAACAAAACCAGCTTCACCCAGTGCTGGTTGGTGCAACTAGCCAAAATCTGAAAAATGCCTTTCCAGGATGCATTCACCGAGGCAGGAGAGTTCAGCAGCTCACAGGCAGGTTGTTTTGGTGACCAGGAGAGGGGTTTTGTAGAGCAAAGAGGATGGAGCAGAAAGGCACAGGACCCTACAAAGCTTGTGAAAACACCTGTGGCACAAGGGTGCACAGTCAGTGCACTCACACTTCACTGACATCCAGGAAACTTAAGCTTGCAATGAAATGCAATTATTTTAATCAGACTCTATAGGGTTAACCATTGGTGTTCAGTTTAAACACTTATAAAATTATTAAGCTATGGAGGATGCAAAGTTTTTTGGTCACCTGAACTGGGCTTTCCTCCATGTGAAAGATAACCCATCTGGAGACAGATTTGTGAGCCATCAGTGCAAGGTTAATGGTGTAAAATGAAAGGAACTGCTGGGTTTAAGGGGATTTGGACAATAAAATAGAAACTATCAAACTTGAAGGGGACTGGTCAAAAGAACCAGCAGAAAGAACAGCTGGGGATCTCAGAGCTGGGGCCACCAGCACAGGAAAGGCATGGATCTGTTGGAGCAAGTCCAGAGGAGGCACCAAGATGATCAGAGGAATGGAGCAGCTCTGCAGTGATGAAAGGCTAGGAGAGCTGAAATTTTTCAGCCTGGAGAAGTGTAGGGGTGACCTAATTGTGTCCTTCCAGTGACTTAAGGGAACCTACAGAAAACATGGAGAGAGACAGTTTACAAGGGATGGAGTGAGAGGACAAGAGTGAATGGTGCCACACTGAAAGAGGGGAGAGATTGAAACTAGATATAAGGAAGAAGTTTCTCCCTGTAAGGGTGGTGAGACCCTGGTGGCCACAGCAGCTGTGGCTGCCCCTGGATCCCTGGAAGTGTCCAAGGCCAGGTTGGAAAGGGCTTGGGGAAGCCAGTCAACTGACAAAGATCCAGGCATGGACCATGTGTTGGATTCACAGGAGAGTTCCTTTGTCCAGTGATGGTTCTGCACCACCATCAATGTGCATCCCTTCTGATGCCAAGCCTTGACCAAGATTGGATTTGTTTTTAAAAATATGGAGTGATGTCATTACATGAGTCATCCTCTGAGAACCAGGAGTGCAAGGAAAGGGAATTAGAGATGATAATTAGTCAAATGTTTGCATTGTTTCATTTAATATCTAGGTTCACATACTGGATCCCATCAATTAACTTACATAGTACTTGAATTGTCATTTATTTCTTTTCAAAAACCAAATTGTGCTTATTCTGCCTCTTTCTTGAACTTTCTGGAAAATGATTCTAAAGTGCAAAAGTGGCACAAAAATAATTGCAGTGACTTTCTGTGACTATGTGCTTTTTAATTGCAGATTTTTCCTTCCCAAATCAGAGCAAAAAAAGAACAACTGATGACTACGGCTGGATGAATACTGCAATCATTACCCTTGTTATAATGATACATTTCAATAACAACCACAATTCTTGATCCTCATGGATGGCTTTATAATGACCATGGATTATGCTGAGAAAATGCTATTCCTAATTTTATTGTTAATGGAGTGTGAAAGTCTTGCTCTGTGGTGGAGGCTAATTGTCACTTTAGCTGTAATTTCCATCACTCAAAGAACATGTCTGCTCCATGTATTAATTACAGGATACCACGATGGCTTGCGTTGACAAGAGATGGTGGATTTCGGACTTCCAGCCAAATGGAGCAGTTCCCTCTCTAGAAAAACTTTCATTATCATTTACCAACAGCACATTTTATCATAGGTAGAATGTGGCCATGTTCATGGCCTTCAGAACATTTGGTATCTGCATAATTAAACTAATCAATTGCAGAGCAGTAGTCAAAAGTCAAATCTTAATGAACTGGAAAAATGATACTTCAATTTGCTGTCTCCAATCCCCAAATTAGCATAATAAACACAACGTACTTCTAATCTGTAAAAAAAAATTGAGTTTTTTTTTTCCTTCTCCTTAGATGGTTGCTGTGTATTAAAGACATTCTTTTCAGTGGTTTGGTAAACTATCAGCTAGTTTTGAGTAATTTAATAAAAATAATGTAAATATGCTATGCAAAACCCACAACATTTTGTTATTTTTGCTGAAAATACAATTTATTCCAAATTTTTTGTTGTTGTAATAAATTTTCCATTCTTTTTAATCCATATACAGGGCATATTTCCCAGTGGGAGAGAATGAGCATTCCCAAGGAATCCAGGGAGTTGACTGGTGGAGGTCAGAAGTGACTTCTAATCCCTTTTTCTCCTCTGCCCTTGGCGCATGGTGAGGGATTTGATTGTGATGAGCACAGAGATAAAGGTACCAGAAATCGATGTTGTTCTCCATGCTGCAGCCATGTCCATCACTAGTCAAGATCCAAGTCCCTCCTGCCTGGCTCTGCTGGAATTCAGGTCACAGCCTCCAAGGGCTGCCTGCAGCAAATGATGGGAATTGATTTTTTCCCCCCTCATTTTACTTATCAGAAAATGCAACAGATCCATTAAACATTGTTTGTTAAGATAGAACTTCAGATTCTCCCCCTCTGCTCCGCCCTGGTGAGGCCTCACCTGGAGCACTGTGTCCAGTTCTGGTGACCCAGACACAAGGACATGGAACTGTTGGAGCAAGCCATGGAGTTGCTGAGGGGGCTGCAGCACCTCCCTTATGGAACTGGGATGGGGGAGCTGGGAATGTTCAGCCTGGAGAGGAGAAGGTTGTGTGGAGACCTCACAGCACCTTCCAGGACCTGAAAGTGCTACAGGAAGGGCAGGAGAGACAAATCATCAGGAGTGACAGGACAAAGGAGAATGGCTTCCCACTGCCAGAGGGCAGGGTTAGATGGGATATTGGGAAGGAATTGTTCTCTGGGAGGGTGGGGAGGCCCTGGCACAGGGTGCCCAGAGAAGCTGTGGCTGCCCCTGGATCCCTGGCAGTGTCCAAGGCCAGGCTGGATGGGGCTTGGAGCACCCTAGGACAGTGGAAGAGTTCCCTGCCTGAGATGGCACTGGAAAAGCTGTGAGGTCCCTTCCAACCCAAACCATCCCCTGCTTCCATGATTCCATAACAGGGGCCAGGGATAGAATGAGAATCAGAATCCTGCTGCCTTGCCTGAAATAGTGAAAGCATAGAAAGCAAAATTTGGCCCAGAGCAATATTGGTACCCCAAATCAAGGATTAAAAAAATAAATAAAAGATTAATGAAAAATAACCCAGTCACCAGAAGGTATTACCTAAGGGAAGGGGGGTGCTGAAGGATCCTAAGCCAGTTTGCTGGGACAGACTCATAAAGGATCATCCTCCTGCCTGCAAACATGTGGAAGTGTGAATATTCCATCAGATCTCCACAACAAACCTAATCTGTATTGCACCAGTGCCCTACCTCATTTTAGCAGTGCAAAATAGCCAAAGCTTTAGAGAATAGCTCAGCCATCTGCGCCTGCAGGTGTTTACAATACAGAATAAATTAAGAAGTGACAAGGCATTGAGAAGGTTACAGTTGAATAATTACCAAGGAAAACTCAAAATCTTATGCACCATTTCAACTCCTGAAGATGGAGTAGCTTCCTCTGTCCTTTTAAAATCATTTTCCACTCTTGCTTAGTTTTTGCCCTTCTGTCTGAAGGACACCTCATTTCTCCAAATAGAAAACTTGACGAAATTATGTCAATACTTGTGGTAACAAGGCTTTTTATTCCTTTTTTATTTAATTGATGTGAGAAATTCCCATCCCAGTATGGAGCACAAGGCTGTGTCCCATCCATGTTCTGTGACAGCATCTTCTGGCTCTGGTTTTCTTTCTAAAGCCTCTAGAAAAGTTCAGTTTAGACATTGTGAAAATAAATACATGGAAATATGTGGGATCTGGGACATTCCCAAAGTTTTCTTCCTGATTATGAGCCTGTTCCATGGAAGGCAATGACATTCTTTACTCAGAGGCAGGTGAGGCCCTGGCACGGGTTGGACTGAGAAGCTGTGGCTGCTCCTGGATCCCTGGAAGTGTTGGAAAGGAAAAGGGAAAGGGAAAGGGAAAGGGAAAAGGAAAAGAAGAAGGAGAAGGAAAAGGAAGAGGAAGTGTAAAAAGGAAGGAGGAAAAGGGAAGAAGGAAAATAAAGAGTAAAAGGAGAAGGGAAAGGAAGAGGTAGAGGGGAAAAGGGAAAGGGAAGAGAAAGAAAGGAGAAAGTAGAAAGAAGAAAGAAGAAAGAAAAAGTGAAGGAGAAAAGGGGAAGGGGAAGGGAAGGAAAGGAAAATTAAATCCTTTTTACAAGGAGATAACCATCAGAAATGTTGCATAATCTATGTGGTATTGAGGCATCTGTCTGGCCACAGCAGTGGATTTCAGGATCTCTGGAAGCAAGCCATACACAAGACCAAATAAATGAGTGATTAAACATTCTGGGCTCT
The DNA here is from genome assembly GCF_027477595.1 of Haemorhous mexicanus. NCBI lineage: Eukaryota > Metazoa > Chordata > Aves > Passeriformes > Fringillidae > Haemorhous > Haemorhous mexicanus. The sequence goes on along the minus strand of NC_082349.1, from coordinate 25,236,262 downwards.
TCCTCACATGGCACCAGCTTTCCCTGATATTCACAGAAATCTTGGAACACACATAGCCACAAAGAGCTCCTGTTCAAATCCATCTTTCAGGAGCTTCAGCCTCAATACCAGCTTCCCAAAGTAATTCCCGGTCTGTAATGGCTTGGAGAGAGGAAGAGCCCTGGGAACAGCACTGTAGGGGAGCTGGCAGCCATTGCTATTGATGCCTGGGCTGAGGACTCACAAAATCCATTTCCAGAGGAGTAGAAGAGGAGTTTCATCTCCCACCAGGTGTTGTTTGGCCCAGGGCAGTGAGCTTATCCCTCCAAGCATCCACTGTCCTGGAAAATGAGACTTCTCAGGGCTAAGAACCCAGATTTTTTTCTGAGCGGTAAATAAAACCCTTGGGGATTTAAATTTTACAAGTCTGCAGTGTTGCAATGAAGAGAAGGCCAGTATCTGTCATCTGTAGAAAAGGGAGGGGTCTGTAGGGTCACACATGCTTTGCAGGAGTGCACAATCAGCCCCTGGGCTTGAGGCATGCACTTGGAGCTGCAGGGTTTCCCTGCTCTTTATTCCTTTATCCCAGACTCATCAAGCCCATGTTTTGGTGAGACATAAAAAAGAGGGAGATTTCTCTAGCACTTATAAAACAAAGCACTTGGTAGGATCCTGGCTAGACACCAGTGGTGGCTGAAGCAGAAGATTTAGCTGGGTCAGTAACACAGCAGCACAAACTGGGTTACCTCCCACTTCAGCTGCCAAAACAGGAAAGAAGAATACTCAGAATTAAATATATAACAGTACAAAAATAACAGCAGACCTGGACATGTGTTATCTCTGTAAAGCAGATGTTTTTACTATGTCATATACTGGCTGGTGTGCAGAGGAACTAATAAAGTGATTTACAGCTGTAATTACACTTTTTTTATTATATAGGATGAACTACACTGAGGTGCAGATCCAGCAAACCCCACTGAATATTCCAAATAAAGGAATTCAATATTAACCTTGAGCAAGACTGATGGGAGGGGGTTGATACACAGAAGGCTACTTTTTATTGATCTAGCATGTTCCTCCCCAAAAGGGGAGCAGCCAGATGCAGCAGAGGATGCTGAATCCAGTACCCACATGTGGCTTTTTGTCCATGGGTTTATCCAGAGCTGAGAGTGTGTTCCCAGTTAGTACCTGTGTATGCACCTAAAATTGTAATGTTTTTTACCTCTCAATTGACAACATTGAATTATTTGGTTCATTTTTTTTTTGCAGCTGTTGGAGGGCAACAATGATGGAGTGGAACCAAAAAAAACCATGTACCCACCAGTAGATTTCAGCAGCTGTTTTGGGGTTTGGTGTTGTACCACAGGGTTTAGTCAGTCAGAGAATTGTGATTATTCAGCCTGGAGAGGAGAAGCTTCAGGGTGATCTTCAGGTGCCTTTCCAGAAGGAGCCAACAGGACAAGGGCCTGGAGTGACAGGACAAGGGAGAATGGCTTCCCACTGCCAGAGGGCAGGGTTAGATGGGATATTGGGAAGGAATTGTTCCCTGGGAGGGCAGTGAGGCCCTGGCACAGGGTGCCCAGAGAAGCTGTGGCTGCCCGTGGATCCCTGGCAGTGTCCAAGGCCAGGCTGGATGGGGCTTGGAGCAACCTGGGTCAGTGGAAGGTGTCACTGCCCATGGCAGGGGTGGCGCTGGATGGGCTTTAAGATTCCTTCCAACCAAGGCCATTCTATGACTCTATGATAAATCAGGTATCAGGTAAAAGGACTGGAAAGGTAAAAATAGTTTTAATTAATGTATTTTCTTCAAGGTTTTTAAGTGAAACTTTATTTTATGGTCAAACCCAAGCAGAGTATATCAGTTGCTCAGTTTCCTGCAGTTCTTCAGCAGGCATTCAACTTGGGGGAGCTTCATTTTTTCCTGCCTAACACAGTAATCTGGACCTTATCCCAGAAGGAATCTCTAAGAGGGCAGGAAAAGCCATCTTCTTCTCTCAGACCTTCAGTGGTCAATAGGCATGAAAAAGCCACAGCCAACCATAGAAAAACCAGCTGAAGATGTGCAGAGAAAAGTTTTCCTTCACTTGCTCGACTGTCAGGCCAAGAGACCTCCACACCACTCCAGTTTTTGACTCAGCCTATTTGAGCAGTCAGATCAGTTCTTGAGCATTTGTAGGATTATCCAATTAAAATGTTAGCAGGCAAATTGGACAGCATGGAATCACTCTACAGAAAATTGCACAAGGCAGGGTTTTTTCCCCAGTGTAATAAAACTTCTCCAAAGGCAGGCTGTCCTTTCATTCCTTTCTGATTGTTTTATAAAGCTTTTGGTGTCTGTCTTTGAAAACTGAAAAACAAATTTTCTACTCAATTTCTTTTCCTCCTTCCTGCAGCATAGAGTTGGCACTAAAACAGAGTAGGGGGAAGGAGGGAGGTGGTGAGAGGAGTGAAAAACCTCACTTTTAAACTGTTGTTAGAGGTGCACAAAAAGCCAGGGCACTAAGACAGCACAGGATGTTGTGGCAAGATAAAAACACGTGACAGGCGAGGTGAAGTAAGAGTAAATAAATGCTGATAAAGTTTTCTTGTAGTGAAGTGTGGGAACAACCATGACCACAAAGCCAGCAAGTCACAGTATCACAGAATCTTGGGATGGATCCCTTGCCATGGGCAGGGAGCAGGGACACCTTTCACTAGCCCAGGTGGCTCCAAGCCCCATCCAGCCTGGCTTTGGACTTTTCCAGGCATCAAGGACAGCCATAGCTTCTCTGGGCAACAAACATTTGCTGCCAGTATTGTTCATGTAATTTTAACAATTACCCTCTTGTTTTACAGCTATGGAAAAATATTAATTGGGGCAGTGAAGATTTGCCACGGCATTTCAGGATTTTTAATGCCAGCCAGCTGGTATTTTAGCAGTGTGAGACAAAGCTCACCCAGACATGGGGTGTAAATGGAAGCAATCATTTATTTTTGCTGCACAAAGGCCAGTGAAAAACAAACCAGATTTTCATGTTTGCTGGGAGTGGGGGATATCTCTGCATGAGTAAGTTCTCATCTTCTCCCTCGCATGCCGGAATTTCACCGCCTGCTTCATCATCGCACTGGCTTGTCTGACTCATCTCGGATCAACAGGAGCTTGAAATTATCTCCAGATCCATTATGAAATCCATAACAGGGCTGGGAAGATGCGCTGAGGAGCAGGGTAGGGGGGAAAAGCTTTTGTTCCACCCTGCCTCGGCACAGCCACTCTAAATTGTGCCGTCACACCAAGCAAATAACAAGAAGCAGCATTTTTGTGCTTCCTGCCTCTTAGGAATTTTTGTATTTCACATATTTTACTGCAGCAGGAAACACAGAGCTTAATCAGGCTTTTTGTCTGAAATGTAATTGGAGTTTGGCTGTTTTCACCCATTTTAACCACTTCAAACATGAAATTGCAGACTCGTGCATTCACGTGGGCTCTGAGCTCAGAGGGAGGATGTGTTGGCTTTATTCGTGTCACAGACCCACTTTGGACTCAGAAATACTTTCATTCAGTGAGGTGCTGTCCAGGAGGAATAGAGAGATTGGAATCTGGCAAAGATCTGTGGGTTTGCTGCTGGCTCCCAGGGTAAACAGGGCGCTGGAATGAAATGCTAAGAAGCCTCTTGTCTGTCCTCTGATCTGCCATGGCCCAGGGATGGTCACACCAGGCCTATCCTCTCTGCTCCCTGAATGCTAAAGGGGAAAAAAAATATTATTTACCACTGCAACTACTCTAAATGCAAGAGAAAATGGTACACTATGCACATAATTACTGTCTGGTGGCTCTAGGCAGTTTTTTTTCCCAGAGAGGAGAGAAATAAAAGTGTGTATTCCTGCAAGAGATCAAAACCAGGGAGGACAGAGCTATGGCAGAAAAAGAAATGCACACAAATAATTGGACTTAGCAGAAATGTGATATCTCAGACAAACAGATAGAGGAATCACTTTGTGAAAAATAAATGAAATGGAGATACAAGGGAAACAAACATAAATAAAAATAGATGGCATCAGTGTAACAGACTTAGACTTATCTAAGCTTATATGTATTGACTCTAATGGGGGGCTCTGACTGCACTCTGCATTTAAAACTGCAGGACTGGGACGTGTGTGTTCCAAACCATACCCTTGTAGGTCCACCCTGAGTCAGAATATCCCCATAGGCACCAGATGATTTGGTTACCAGGTTTAGAGCCTCTCTGCAGTCTGGACAGCTTTGGGATGCTTTGAGTCTGCTTTGAGCATAGAGATTTCCTCTTATGCCACTACAGCAGCAGGAAAGGACATATTGAAAATGAAGTCAGAGCTCCAAAACTTTTCAAACTTCTGTGGAAGACAATATATAGGGTAAGAATAGACAGAGCTTAGCAAAGAGTGCATAGCAACAATGGGAAGTTTGCTTTCTGAAAAAAACACAACACTGATAATATGGGTCTATTTATAAAACTTGGGAAGACAGAAAGATTAAAAACAAATTCTTAGAATACATTTGTAAAGAAAGTTCAGACTTCTGTTTCCTCCTGATTCTAGGAAAGATAAAAGTTTGTGAGTGTTACCAACCTCTATAAAGTTGGTCTTGGAGATTTTTCTCTTTGGGTAGAAAGAGAAAGATGAGAGGCATTGAAGTGATCTATGAAAGGGGAAGAGCTCATTCATTCTTCACACAAAACACTGGGAATGAACCCACTCAGGTGGATTCCTGCCCTTCTGCAGAGCTGTGCTCCCTGCTGTCCCTGCTTTTGGAAAACATTCATTACACCCTTTCTTTCCAAACTTTTGAGCTTTTCTCCTCAGTGAGTCAAGGTTGCTCAGATTCAGGGGGGCAGTCTGGGAAATAGCTCTGGAATACAAACGAGTCAAACCTGCCCCTGGCTTTGCTTTCTCTGGGTGTCCATAGAAAGAAGAACCTGCATTCATCCTGACTCCTGAGTCACCCACCAGCACAAATGTACACGAGCACTAATGCAGCCCCAAAACCAAGGTGATCCTCTGGGTCTACCTCAGCTTTGCCTCAGGCTGTAAATGGAGTTTCCAAAGCATCGAGGTGAGCTTGGTGCCAAAAGCAGAGTTCCTCGGTGCTCTCCTACTTCTATAACCAGGCTGACAGAAAACCACTGCCATGGAGACACTCCTCTCCAAACCAGCCCAATACCCCAGCATTTCTGCTGTGAATACCCCAACAGACCCCAAATTAACCAGCAGCCTCCCCAGGGATGGCTCCCACCCCCAGAACCTTCTACCTCATAAGTTTTTGGAGCTCTTTAAATGCTCCCTGCTGTCTCTCCTTATCTCTTTGCCTCTGGTCCAGCTTTCATCCTCCCACTTTTCCTGCAGTGTTTCTGGAAATCTCTGGCCTAGCAGATCCTGGGTTTGACATCCCTTAGACTCCCAGCAGATGCAGCCAACCAGCTGTGCTGGGGTTCAGCTCTTTGTCACAGACACCTTGCAGCCTCCATCAAAGAAATGAGGGATTCTGCTTTTCCACAGAAATATCCCCCAGCACAGCAGCTTTCTCCATAACAACCTCATCATGTTCAGAGGCAGATGCTCTAAATTAGCTGTGCTCTAGGAATGGGAGCAGCATTGAGGTGGGGGAATGGAAAGGGGATGAGAAAAACTGAAACATTTTGCCAAAGGTCACATTTCAAACAACTTAATTTAGCTTCATTTTAAAGAGCTTCTTGCCACAAGACTCCATATGAGTCTTTTTTTCCTCTTTTTTTTTGGTAGCATAGCAAGAAAATGGAAGCATCAACAAATAGGCACTTAGACTTGTCATTTCGGCTATTCTCTCTTTTCAGTAAGGAAAAGAAAGCAAGAAAACCTGGAAATGAAGCAAGACTTCTCAGCCCTTAGAACTGCTGAGGCTGTTTAAACTCTACAAGCATTTAGCTTGCTTACTTCTTTGTTTTTTTTTTTCATCATAGATTAATTTTTGATTAAAGTTTTTCAAAATAAAGTTTAATTGAAATCAATCCTCCAAGCAATTTGTTGAAACTGTTTCCTGATCAAAACAAAATCAGAATAAATGACATCTGATTTAAAAAATAATTATATCCAGTGATAATTAGTGTGTTTGCAGGAAAGTTTAACAATTTTTTGTGCAGTAAAAGACCAGGAACAAAGTCAACATGCTTTGAGCTAATGTGAACACAGCCTGTTCAGACAGACACTACATAGATGTGAAACTGGGGAAAACAGGATGTCTTTGAAATGAAAGACAGGTGCAAGAGAGAAGTCTGGCTGAGAGGAAAAAGAGAATATGCATCACACATGTTAAAAAAGGAATAAAAAATCCATACCAGGATGAATGCCCTGGTTTGAAGAAGTATTTATCTTGCACTTCCCCAGCATGGGATGTTATTTACTCCTAAGACTGTCTAGTTTATAAGAAAGAGGAAGAAGCAACCTCAACTTCATTGAAACTCATAAATAAAACACCTCTCCACTTTCACCAAGCACTGCTGAGTTAAAGCATCACAGAAACTTCACCTTAAAAATGCTCTCAAGTATTACAACAGACAGCTTTGTTTTCTTGCAATGTTTCTCATGTTTTATCCACATCCTTCAGCTGCTGGGGAGAGCTGAGAGCTGCCAGGTGAAATCACAACGTGCAGTTAAAGCACTCCATGAGAGGGAGCTCAGGGTGACTATTGCAAAGCAGCCCCTTAGGAGAAGTGCCACTGCCTGTCAGAGACATTCCAGCTGTTTGGGGCCCTGCACATCTTTGTGTGGCAAGGATTAGCCATTTCTTACTTCCTCCTTCCTTCAAGGATCAGTCTGAAATGCATCCAGTTCTGGCTGTGCTCACAATTTCACCTGAGCAGATTTTTTAGGGGGGGAAAAAAAAAAAAGAGAATTTTAATTTAAAAACTGCAAAGGCTTTCTCTCATGTAAAAAATACTTTAGAAAGCTTCAGTGAGGACTGAAAATCAATAGTGTTTTCTTTTTGCTGGGAATAATGGTTATTTCTGAGCAAAGCCCTGGTGCTGGAGAGGGCAGCAGTGGGAGATGTGCCCATCTATCCCGTGGATTCATGAGGGCTTTGTCTTTGGCTCCCATTTACACAGCTTTAAATTCTGCTGTGTTGACTTTGAGCTTGACACGCCACTAAATCTTCAGTCCCCAAGCAGAGTCCTCTCCAAATCATGGTGTTTCACTGGCTGCCTCAGACCACAAGTGTCACCTTCACTTGAAATTATCTTGTCCCAAGTGTGCTTAAAACATTCTCATTGTTTTTGATGAGGTTGGGCCCCGTTCCAAGGCCATGGCCAAGCCAAAGCCCCTGCAGGGGAGGGGTTTTTTTCCTTTTTTGCCTGGCTGCTTTCAGGAGGGCTCTTTTCAGGTCTGCTCAGTCCCAGAGTGGGTCTGTTATTATGGAAAAGCAATATCCCATATTGAACGGGATATGAGTTATGACTGAGAGGATCCATGCAGGTGTTCATGGGGTTTAATTAATGTGTTCACATCACACCTTTAATTAATTTGTGACAACAATCTCGAGTGTCACCAAGGCAGAGAAAGGCGACTTTGCTGTCCAAGGCTCACAGGAACTAGAAAGGATTTTGTGCCTTCTGGGGTGATGAGTCTGGGGGAAACTGGAGTACCTGGCCCAGGATGGTGTCTGGGAGCAGGAGTGACTGCACAGCTGTCTGCAGAGTTAAAATAAATACAAAAATTATCAAAAGTTAAATTAGAACCACTGTTATCAAAATAAAGTGACTCTTAAATGTTCCCTGAAAGCATGAATGGATGCTGTGGCAGCAGTGTACCACCTCTGTTAGATCATAGAATCAGGGGACTCCAGGTGTGGAAAGGGAACCTAAAAATCATCATCATGGGCAGGGACACCTTCCACTAGCCCAGGTTGCTCCCAGATTCATTTGCCTGGTCATTTGCTCCCATCCAGCCTGGCCTTGGACACTTCCAGGGATCCAGGGGCAGCCACAGCTTCTCTGGGCACCCTGTGCCAGGGCCTGCCCACCCTGCCAGGGAACAATTCCTTCCCAATATCCCATCTGACCCTGCCCTCTGGCAGTGGGAAGCCATTCCCCTTGTCCTGTGACTCCAGCCCTTGTAAACAGTTCCTCTCCACCCCCCTTGTGGATCTCCACACCTTCATCTGCCTGATTAAATGGGAGAGTGAACTCATTCTTTTTTTTCATCAACAGGCTCATTTTGCAGATTCTGCCCCAAACGCCTTTTTAATCTCTTCAGTTCAGTCTAGCAGTAAACTCAGTAAACTTCCAGAGCTGTGTGTCAGCATTTGTCTCCACACACAAATATGTGATTTGCTGATCAGGCAGATCGGAAGCTGGTTAATTGCATCGGATTTCTCCCTGAAAAGCCTTTTTAACTACCCTCAAATATCATCGAGGCTGAGGCTAAGTACATGTTTGAATATTTTCTTCAGTTCTCTGCTGACAAAACTGCTGATGTGGTTGTTTCTACATCTTATGATTGATCAAAAAAAAAAAAGGAAAAAAGAAAAAAAAAGAGAAAAGGCAAAATTTCAATCCTAACACAAACACACAGATGAGAGACGCTCCAAAGAAGGCAATTTCGTACAGAACTGATTTTCATAAAGATTTTTAAGTGTTTCCTCCTTCATCAGTGTTTGTTCCTAAGCATCAGACAATAAAGCAAATTGAAGTTTCTCCTACTGATGTAATTTGAATTTATTTTGGTGGCTTTTGACTATCTTTTACCTTGTGATTTGTTCCCAGCAGTAAATATTTGGTGAACAGTTCCCTCCCTTTCTTTGATTTGCTTGTGACACCACAACTTTGAAACAGCAAATCTCATCAGCTTCAAAATCCACAGGACTGGGATCTGCAATGGCATCAATTGCTTCAGCTTTGTCACAATTCTGAATGTCTAAGTCATTGTCCCCAGAAGTTTTCAGCCTGTCTTGCATTGCCATGACATCTTCTCCCATCTGCTGGGATTCAGTGCTCCCCATTTTGTTTGCTGAGCCAACAGGAGTTGAATTTCTGCTCCAGATAAGTTCCCTACTTGACACCAAACTCATAAAGAGTCATGGAGAAGGTTTAGGTCAGGAATGTATAGATGGGAAGGGAGAAATCCCAGTGGAAATGAGATCCCAAAGGGAGAGGGAGGGGGTGAAGGACATGGGAACCTCACGGGCCAAATCCCCGGCGTGGCTGGAGAGGAACCACCCAGGGATGCAGAGAGGAGGAGAGCCAGCTGCGAGCAAAATGAATCTGTAATTAATTTATGGCCTTGGATTAGTGCTGATGGATCAGCTGTGAGACAGAATTAGGGCTGGAGGTGCAAACTGAGATGGATCAGGACGCAGGGGGAATATGGCACAGAAGAAGGGGGTGAATTATCCAAGGAGACACAGGCCAGGGGGAGGTGGGAGTAGGGTGGGACTGGAAACCAAACTCCTGGAGAACACTAAGCTGCCAGTGTGAGAAAAGGAGTGGGAGATTGGAAGGGAGTGCTCAAGGGGGGAAGAAAATGAGACATACAGAGTTTAGGAGTCAAAATGAAAACTGAGAGGAGTTATGGAAAACTTACTGTGTCATTCCCATCCCACCAAAAAACTGGGGGAACATACATTTATGTGCTGAATTTAGCCTAATATTCAGCTTGTAATATCACCAAGCAGATTTAAGCCAGCTCCAGCTCTTTAATGTTTCATAATATTTCTTTCATTTTCCTTTAATTTTTTCCCTCATTTACAACTTTTTCTCCTTTTCTTTGACCCAAAGACAAAAAATTGTCACCCATCAGTACTGAGCAATCCACCCTCCAGCTGGAGCAGCAAATTGTCATTATTCACATAAATCATATGGTTGTTGTTTTGCTCCTGGGCTTTGAATCCCAGTGGGAAAGATAAGAATATTCCTCTTATGGCTTTGGGCAGGAATTGATCACTTCCTACTCCTAAATACAAGTCATATCCTGCATTCCTGTTGGTTGTGGACACAGTGGGATTTTAAGCTGTGCAAATATATCAGAATACATGCCACAGAAGATAAGAAAAATCAAAATATAGGAAAGAAGTATTTCAAATGGCAATGCTTGGCAGCTCAGGAGAAAAATACTGATGTTCAGAGGGTTCAAAATATTTTTTAAAAGTTTTTAAGGAAAAGAGTGAAAGCAAAGAATAAGACAAGAAATGAAGCATTGGTTCATGCTGAAAAGCAACAGAGGCCAAAAATTCCCTACTGTGGGGGAAATGAAAAATCATCCTAATTACATGGCAATTAGATCCTATGTGTGCAGTGCTGAGTACTCATGGATTCTGTACATTGTGAACCCCCTTCAGCAGAATCTTCCAGCACCCAGGACAAGATACTCAAGAATTAGTTAAAAAAAAGTGAAAAGTGAGTTAGGAGAGAGGGAGTCACAAGATTTCCCTCTCCCTGTGTCACAGGGCATTTGTCACAGTCACCCACTGACCAACCAGAAATGCACTTGCCCTGTCACGGGGACAGCTGGAAAATAAACGTGCCACGATATTTTTATTGCATGTTGTCATTGAGCTGGAGCAGGGGACCTTGGGGGACAGGCAAATGGATCATTTTAATTAACACCTAATTGTGCTTGACACCTGAAATTCTGCTCAGCTTCTCCCCTGCCAGACCCAATAAGTGAAGGATGTCTGTGCAGCACTGTACCAACAGGCAGGAGCTGGGAATTACTCCTAGCTGCAGGATGCAACTTCCTTGCCTCATTTTCCTGTGGAGAAAGCACAGCATTTTGGTTTTAAATCCTAAAATCAGGAAGATGACCAGATTTTCAGCTACCAAAGCCCAGGAATGATTTGCATGGAAGTGAGGGTTTTCTTTGTGGCTGGAACAAGTGAAAAGTTTCATAGAGAACAAATCAATCAGTAATTTAAAAACACACGTGCACCACTATCCTCCTCTGTGATGAGGAATTCAGCACAAATACCAAACCTTTTAAAAATACGTAAATGTAACCTTGAGATGTTGGGGGGAAAACCCACACTGGGAGGTGGAAAACTTGAGGAAGGTTTATTTCTATGCTCTGAGAAAGGTGCAACATTAGCATTGTCCCACCTTCTATTGTTCTACTTGTATCATTAGCTTTTATTAGCATTGGATTGAGCACACCCTGCTTTATGACACTGAAACATAAATCAAGGCAGAGCCTCCCCAGTGACTCATATAAGCCAGCAAGCTCCATATAAAAGAAAGCCTTGACAGATGGGAAGGCAACAGAAACTGCAGAAGGCTGTTAAACTTCTTTTCTTCCCATTTTATACCAAAGCATACAGCTGGAGATGAGAGCATTTTTATAGGTAAAATGGCAGTGAAAGAAAGCTGGGGAGCACTGTGAGCTCTCCATGACCTGGGCCCCCTGACTGCTCCTGACACAAAGATCCCACCACGTCCATGCTATCACCATCCCCAAAACCCCTGCTTCCCATGCACCCTGGTGTCCCTGCTGCAAACCAACCTGATCTCCATGCTTTCCATTCCCTGGTGGGAAGGGGGTTAAAGCAGTGTCCTCTTCTGGAAGAGGAGATGTCCCTGTGCCTTCCCCAGCTGAGAGGGGCTACAGCACCCAACCCCCCAGAGGGCTCTGGCCCTCACAGCTCATGGGCACCCTGTCCTTCCTTTCCTCCCTAAGACATTTTAGCCAGCAGGGAAAGCTCAGAGCAGACCAAACCTCTGCAGATCACCTTCATCCCAAGCCTGATGTGCCTCCTCTGCCCAAAATTAGAGCAAGGGGCACACAAGAGGTGCTGTCCCTCAGCAGAGCTCCAGCACAAGAAGCTCACCCTGGCTTTTCCTCCTCCAAGGGAAGATGCCAATGATATTTTCAGAAATGTTTCCTCAGCTGTGGTGCAAACTCCTTAAAAATGGCTTTGCCACCTACAGCTGTAGGTGGCAGCCTGAGTTTAACTTAATTACATTAATTAGTTTGACAATCTGAGATGAAATGGTGGTTAGCAACTTTGGAGCAGAGGGGGATGTTAGCAAGGAAAGCAGTGATAAAATCAAATTCCCTTATGGATAGAGCCTTGCAAGCAATTATCTGAGGTGTTGGCTGGCTGTGGCTAGTGCTGCAGAGCTAAATGTCTCTGCTGGGCCCATGTTTCATGATGTAAAAGAGTTATTTTGATGTCCAAACTCTCTTGTTGTTGTTTTCCAGGGCTCAGCTCGCTGCAATTAGTTTTTTTCCAAAAGCGCCCTCATATCAGGAAGGTTTTACTCCCAAAATGTGATTTTTTTTTTTTTTTCAGAGTTAGATGTTTTTTAAAATATATTCTCCAAAAAGGTTAAAAAGAAAACAAAAGAGTGCCCAAGACATAAGAGTCTGAATTTCAGGTGTGATGGGCCTGCTAACAATCCAAACCAGATTTGCAATAAACAAGCAATTTCTTGATGCTGTTTAAACCTCATGAACAGAAATCCCGTAGTTCTCCTGGGTAATTCCCAGAGAAGTGGTTCTGGGGACATTTTGTCTCCTGCAGTTATCCATCACTAAGTTCTAACCACTGTTAGAGACAACGATTAAATTAGAGAGAAATGGAGAGGCACACTGATATAACCAATTTTGTTTAAAATACCAGTTGGCTAAATTGGTACAGTCCCCTCATGCTTGGGCACTTCAGTTGGGAGAAACCTCATGGACATGGATGAGAGACTATTTGCAAGGGTCTGGAGTGACAGAATATAGGGAATGGCTTCCCACTGCCAGAGGGCAGAGCTGGATGGGATATTGGGAAGGAATTGTTCCCTTTGGGGGTGGTGAGGCCCTGGCACAGGGTGCCCAGAGAAGCTGCGGCTGCCCCTGGATCCCTGGAGGTGTCCAAGGCCAGGTTGGCTGGGGCTGGGAGCAACCTGGGCTATGGAAGGTGTCCCGGCCCAAGGCAGGGGGAGGATTTAAATGATCTTTAAGGTCCCTTCCATCCTAAACCATTCTGGGATTCTAGGATGTAATAACTAACACCTAGGAGAAGTAATCAAAGACTAAAGAATATGAAAGCTGTTAATACAGTTATCAGCTTGATGCAAAATAGGAGACGTTTAAATTTGCATTATTTCAGCATGGTTGGAAAAGCCACCCAAGCTGGAAAATCAGCCAAGATTTTTTCAGCTGTTCTGCTCTTCTCCCATGCCTAATTCTGTCCCTGAAATGCTCCACATGCACAGGGAATCGGGAGCCTTGAGGGCCCTGTGTTGCTCTGGTTGTGGTGAGCAGTGATTTCATGGGTATTATGCTCCCAATGATATGCATGACTTTGGCTGCACAGGTTGATTTAAATAAATTAATTTTTTTACAGAAAATCTGTTTTCCCACATGCCAGTCATTTAGATCACATACTTCCCAAAGATTTTACCACCTCGCTCACTGTGGTGTTTTAAAATACACAGTCAGTAGGAAAAATAGAGTTTTCTTTTAACTTTAAAAAAAAGAAAATCCAGTTTCATCCAAATACCAACACATGCAGGACTTTGCTCCTCAGAACCACCCCAATAATTGTATTTAATCAGCTCCACCTGATGTTATAGAGCACAAAGAAGGACCTACATTTGGCACCAAACATTTTGAAAATTCTCTGTTTTGTGAGAACAGATGCAGCAGATTTTCAGCAAGAACCAGGCCTGGGCTGGCTGTGCTGGGGGAGCAGGGAGGTGTTATCTCCCTGAGGTTTTAGCAGCTACAGAAGATCTTTGAGCCCCAGCTGAAAGCCAGCTGGAATCCTACTATGAAATTGAATGAAAACTCTGCAGAAAGTCTCCACTTTTCCCATTCCATGGAGCCTTTTCCCATTCCATGGTGAGGCCTCAAGTAGGGTGGGATTTTTCTGGTCACAAAAGTGTTGGGGGCTCAGGGCTGCTGGGCTTGTTTAGGGAAAGAGAGAGAAGCTAATAAAGAACCAGTTGCCAAGATGACAAGGAAATAACAGAGTTTCCAAAGAAATAGAATTTAGAACATCTGCTGCTCCCTCTACAAATCCTCTGAAACAAAAATTGAATCTGGGGACCATCCGAGTTCAGAACATTATTAAATGGAGCATGGCAAAAACACATCACAAGCTCTACAAGAACTTTGGGAGGAAAATCTACCCTGAACTGGGACAAAAGGCAGAAGTTGAGATATTTCAGACCTAAAGTTCCCCCAAGTTGTATTGGATCCCCTGAAACATTTCATTTCAACTAGATTTAAAATGTTGTTGGTATTATGTTTTATTTTTCTTATTGTTTTCCACTGAGAATTGGATTTACATCTTGAAAGAATTTGTTGAACAAATCGAGGAAACCTGAACACAGGAGAAGAAATTCATCAAAAGAAGTCTCTTTTTAAAGTTTCAGGTTTTAACACAAAAAAAAAAAAAAAAAAAAACCAACCAAACAAACAAAAAAACACAAAAAAAACCCAGTGATCAGCTTTAAGCATAAGCAACACCCACATTGTCTCCATGAGGCTTCCAGCACCAAAGCCTTCAGCTTCCACACATTTTATTTTCATGGCAGAACAGAGGGCAAAACTTGTACAGTTCATTTCTTGGATGCCTCAGGTCTGTTAAAATACAGATTATTAAATTTCCAATATTCCTGTTTCACACAGAAAATACTTTTTGTGTGAATGAGGAGCCCAAATTACAGCAATTCCTGTGCATTTTCCCACCATTTTTAACTAGGCTCTGTTTTATTCCCATAAATCAATGGGAGTAGCAAACTGCTCTGAAACATCTCCCAGTTTGAGGAAGCTCTGCTGGAACTGGAAATCAAGGAGACAGCTCTTGGAGGGATTACCTTGTCTAAGACACAGTTAATCATCAAAAGCAGAGACTTCTAGAACACCTCAAAGTCTTCCCAAAAAGCACTGGCCGAGCTCCAGCCGGATTCCCAATTTACTCCTGACTTGTCACTGGATCTGATGGCTTTGCTACCCAACCCCTCACTAGGGGAGGAATTCCTGTTTTCACAACTCAGCAGGAGTTTTCCATGCACAGAAAGGTGTTTCCTCCTGCCCAGTCTGACCCTGTGGAACATTCAATCCAGCAGCATTCCTACCTTGCATTTACATTTTTTGTGATAGGAAGGCATGGAAGTCTGCTATGATATATTTAATTCAAAATTCCCACGGCGGGGAGAACAAGCTGGAACAAGGCGGATGAACCCTGGAAGTGTCCCAGGCCAGGTTGGACAGGGTTTGGAGCCACCTGGGCTAGTGGAAGGTGGCCCTGCCCATGTCAGGGGTGGAACTGGTTGGGCTTTGAGCTCCCTCCCAACTCAACCCAATCCATAATCCCACTGGCTCCATCACCACTCTCTGGAAGGTCCATACCTTCCAAATAACTGAGGCTCTCAAAATTTGAGTAGCCAAAAGCAACCTTGACAAAATGACATTTACAACTTCCTGGGAAGCAGCTTAAGTGCCCAGCTGAGAAATGAGAGGGGACATGTGGAAACTCCAATAAAAGAAAAGTCAGTGAAATGTCTCATTCTTTCCTGTAAGTGGATTAAGAGTTCTGGTAAGAAAGCTGAGGTCAAGCTTGATGACTTTCAAAGGAAAAACATCAGATTCTAGAAGCTTCTATGAGAGCTGCAGCCAAGTTTATAATTCTATAAGCCTTTTTCTAATTCTTGCAAAATTAAAACAGAAACAAAGAGAAAAATATCTGTGAAAGTATGAAAAGAATGAATGTGATGAGATAATTAAGTGATTAAGCCCCAGGCTGTTCTTGGAATTGATCAGAAATGCCTTGGAAAACATCATTCCACAAATCCAGCTTCACTTCACACCCTGTTGCACTCTGAAATTGTATTTTTCATTTTTTCCTATTATCTGCATTTTCATTTGGTAAAATGCACGTGGTGTTCCATAATATTTTGTCAAGGAGGGGGAAAATCCTCAACAACCATCCAAACACATAAAAATCCCAAACAAACCAAAAGGGGATAGGGGAAAAGGGAAGGGAAGGGTTAATTTTTGATTACTATGCTATTTTTCCAACCTTCTATAAATAAACTGTATAAAACATCAAAGGAAACACAGAGCAACTTATTTACTGTGATTTTATGCAATGTGAATGTATTTTGAAATTAAATTTGACAATTCCAAATTCCATCTTGAAGGAAATTTGGGGTTTTCTCAAAGCTGTGGAGATTAAAAATAGAAACCCTCACAATATTATTCCAGAGTTGGGACACCGCATTATGCAACCAGGATAATTATGTGCTGGGCTTCCATGATCCACGATTTCACACTTTGGGATCCAAGAGACAACCCATAATACAGTTCCCTGAAAATCTAATTTCCACTGTGCTGAATGTATGTATGTCTTCAGTGTGCTGGTCCAAGATTACTATTGAATGAAAATTATATTGTTCAGCTTGAGCTTTAGTGATTTCAAATTGCTGTTCCAAACAGAGAGAGTGTTCTCAGATAAATGGGGGGTTTAATTAAACATGTATGTATTAAGTTATTTACTTAATTATAGTATCACCATCGCCTCATATTGTTTTCCTGTGTGTTCAATTCAGTTTCTCACATTACTGCATTATTAGATCAAACTGGTAATTGTCAGTTTTTCCTTTCTTCAGGCTTATCTAAGCTTGCAGTGCTAAGTCTCACTTCACTTATCTCATTCTACAAGGCAGTGATGAAAGCCTTGCAAAGGAACCTTGGGTTAATCAGGGCTTCCCTCCCACCTCTCGAGCTTGCAGAAACCTGGAGAGCTCCTGGCGCATTCCCAAGGTCTGAAGGTATGGCTGCTGCTGGAGCAGAATCCAAAATCTCCTGTCCTGGCTGCTGCTGGAGCAGAATCCAAAATCTCCTGTCCTGGCTGCTGCCCTGGGCTGGGGATGTAGGCAGAACAGAGAGGGCATCCCCAGAGACTGGGCACAGCCTCCAGCTCACTGCAGGCTTTACAATTTCATTTATTGCCAAGCTGCTTTTATCTTTTTCTCTTTTTTCCCCCTCTTTGGGAAACTTTCAGAACTCCAATTTTTCATTCACAGATGCAGGAATGACCTCTCCCCCTTTTTTGTCGAATCACTGATATCCCACAGACAGAAAATCTCGCCTTTGATCCGCTCCCCCTCAGACAGAACCAAAGCCACTGAAAAAAATCAGTTTCATCTGTTTTAAGTATAAAATATTTAAAGGAGAGGAGAAGCTATAGTTTTATTTAGCTCAAAGGTGGTCTGCTGAGATTTGTTGATTTAGCTTCAGTAATAAATAAGCCAAAGACTTCAGCAATCATTGAAGCCATTTCAACTTTCACATCCAGTGAAAACCCTTTCCCCCTGGCTCCAGTGGGAATCCTTAGGAGCCCTAAGAAGGCTGAACTGGCATTTTTCCTTGCAGGAAGAGTAAATCCAGCTTGTCAGAGGTGCTGACCTGGCCTTGCACAGCCCAGCCTCCCATTGCAGGGCATGGGGAAGGCTCAGTGCACAGACAGGTATTGTATTTGCAGGGAAAAGTCCCAACAAAGGCAGGAATGGTGAACCTGACTCCACATTCTCAGAAGGCTCATTTATTACTTTATAATACTATATAATATTAAAGAATGCTATACTAATTAAAGAATACAGAAAGGATACTTAATGCTAAAAAGATAATAATGAAACTCGTGACTCTTTCCAGAGTCTGGACAGAGCTTGGCCCCAACTGGCCAAAGAGTGAAAACAACTCACAGCAGAATGCAATGGAACAATCACCTCTGGGTAAACAATCTCTAAACACATTCCAAAGGAGCACAACACAGGAGAAGCAAATGAGATAAGAATTGTTTTCCTTTTCTCTGAGGATCCTCAGCTTCCCAGGAGAAAATCCCCAGGTGAAAGGATTTTTCACAGAATGTGAATGCCACAGGCAGGCCTGTGTAACTCTGATGGGTCCAGGAATTGGGATCTCCCGACCAAGGGAAAGCTCTGGGACAGCTCCCACGAGATCTTCAGGCATGAGGGAGAACTTGAGCTTTTCAGGCACCTTCATCAGGTCAATGAGAATGACAGAGATTTTGTAAAGAAAGGAAGAATGACCCCTAATTTTAAATTAAGGAAGAGCTTACCTGTCTTGGGGAGCAGTAATTGTCACCTTGTAAGAGAACAGAGGGTGTAGCACCAGGAGAGATTTATCTCTGGTGTGACTGTTAAATATAAAATCCATGAAAGACCCCAGGGTAGGATGAGCTCTGAATTCTCCAGGTAAGAGAATTCTCCCCTCTCCTGGATAAGCAGACTGCCCAGAGCTTGCAGGAAGGGCTGTCTCAGCTATAACCCAAAGCAGCATATAAGGAACTCATCAGGAATTACCCTGGCAGGAGATGGCTGGAGGGACTGAAATGCTCCTGACAGGGTGTGCAGAGCTGCTGTGAGCTCTTCTTGCAGCACCTGAGGTGTTCCTGCTTCCCAAAGTGCTGCTGGTGCTGATTTCCAAAGCACCTAAATTCTCCATGTAAAGGGGACAAGGAAAAACTGCACTTAATTAGAAGAGTAAAATCTGCTTCATCATTGATCAACAGAACCAAAACAATCCTGGATTTTTTCTCACTAATTTACAAATCACCAAATCAGAGAGAAAAGGAGACTTCTTGCCCTACCTGTTTTGATAATTTTACTCTCCTAAATATGTGAATTTACCAGAACATTTTCCTTGTTTTTTTTACAGAAAAAAAAAAAAAAATGAAGGGAATGACAGAGAATCTAGAAATATGTTAATATCTTTCCTTCATCAAACAACCATGAATATACATGATCATGCTATATTACTATTTCCAGCTTCTTTGATTTATGTTATGGATAACATATTTATAGAAAGCTAATCTCCACAAGAAGCAGGAAAAAAAAAAAGAGAAACTGAAGAAAAACAAAAAAATCCACCAGCAGCAGGGAAATCAAATATCACCTAAATTAAACTAATCTCCGAAGTAGGCCAGACAAATACTGTAAAGCAGCCAGGATTTCTGAGGCACTTTATTACAAAGGGTTTTTTTTTTTTAATATCAAGATTGGTGAAAACACAATTTAAAAAGAAACACAGACAAAACAATATTAAGGGTGAGGTCTTCAAATCGGGGTGAATGGAATTAAGCTGTCCTAGGAAAAACTGATTCAACATTCAATTATTGATATTTATCACACTTGATTTCATGTCAGTGACTCTTAATCACATCCCCAAAAAATTAATTCAATCAGAGCGAGCTGTTTCCAGCATGATAGACATGGAGCTTGACAAATTGCTGCTGGTAAAGGTTTGATGCTGAATGGTTTTTGACTGCCCTTGAATTGGGGCTTTGTTTGTTCTGGTTTGTGCCAGGAGACTTGGCTGGTCCCAGGCTGGCAGTGCTGCAGGCTTTTACAGAACCACCAGAAGAGCTGCAAGGAGAAGAGTCCAAGTGGCCCAAATGTTGCAGGTACAGATTTTTGGGGTGGATCAGTCCTTAATCCAGTCCCCAGTGCAATCTAAAGAACATTCTTCCCCTTGGCTCACTGATCATCATTAGTGCTGTCTAATGAGCCTTAGCCCTAATGATTAGCACAGACCTAATGACCTCGAAGCATGGCAGTTGTTGTATCCTTTTTAATGACTTTGCTTCCTGCTTTCCCAGCCCTTCTCTGTTTTAAAATGGACATGGAATTCTGATCTGCCATAGGCCACTTCCAACCCCAAAAATTCCAGCTTTCCATTCCTGTCTCTCCCACAGCTGATAAGGGACAACAGGAGTGGTCAGTGCAGTGAGATTTGGCCATGTCACTTCTCCACTGACCCAGGCTCACCCTGATGCCATGAGCACCCCTCTGTCCTGTGGTCCCTGGAGTTTGCTGTGACAGCACAGTGTCTTTGAGAGTGAAAACAAACCCAGCCAGCAGCAGGTTCTTGGGAATGGCAGCACCTTCTCAGAGTCTGCAGTTAAACTGTGGATCCATGGGAGTTTCCAAGGCCAGGCTGGATGGGGCTGGGCACAACCTGGGCTAGTGGAAGGTGTCCTTGCCCATGGCAGGGCTGTCACTGGATGATTCCAGACTCCTCAGAGTTCAAAGGGACTATTCGATGTTTCTGAACTTCTCAGTGTTTTCTGTGGGCCCTGTACCAAGCAGAGACTTTGCCCTGACAGTGGCACTTCACTGAGAGCAGTGGCTTATCAAGATTTGCTTACCCCATTGTTGATACACTTGTATAACACTACATTGCATTGCAGAAAACAAAATTATTGCCTGCAATTATTCACTGAATCTTCACCAACTATCCACAGCGTCAGTTCCATTCCATCCATCAACTCAATTACTCTCATAATCTCTTTGAGGGGATTTCTCCCTGTCCCCATTATTCTCCCAAGCCCCTGAATGATGACATGTAGTTTTTTTTCCTAATGCAATAGATGCCTTATTTATTCCACTGCCTCTGTATACATGACATGCACACTGTTCAGAGGACTGCATTGTTGTCACTGCAAATAATGATCTAAATGCATTCCAGGACTTCATCTATATTTCCCTGAGTGTTTTATAATGTGCAGGAGGCAGGGAAGAAGATCTTCAAGTTATTTTTGAGGAAATATATATCACTGTGTGGTGGGGATGTCTTCAGGCAGCACTTTTTCCCAGAATTCTTTCATTTACATTTCTGCTGTGTTTATGTGCTCTGTCTTAATGCTTCTTCACCTGGTTTGGATATTAGCCAGTGGAGTAAGAGATATTTTTATGAGCCTTATCCTATGAAACAAATAAAAGTCAAAAACTGATACACAATATTTGTTTTATTTCAGGGTACAAAGAAAAAAGTCTGATTTAATTCAGAAATGAAACCTTTAGAAATATAGACTCAGTCCTGATGGCTACACAAAGAGCACTTTTGGTTTGTTATAATTATTAGGGAATTTCAGCTCCTGCAAATAAATATATTATGGTGAGAAACCAAGCAATTTCTTTATTTTCTTCTCTTTTTTATTTTTTAATAATATTGTTATTCTGGAAATCTCTCTTTTTAAGGGTTTGTAAAGGACAACATGAAAGCAGATGGAACACATGCCATAATCGTTTATTATGTATATTCTGTAAAGAAAAATAGTCTGTAAAGAAAAAACTACTGGCTTTAGAAATGTTCCAACCAGTACTTTTAACTACAGTTTTCACTGGGAAAAGAGCCATGAGCCACTGGTGAGAGAGGAAATTTTCCCCACCTGCACCAGCCTGGAAATGTGGTGCTGTTTCTCCTCCCAAACCTTCCATAAACCTCAGCTGGGCCCTAAAACTCTCTGGGTCCAATCTGAAATAAGTGAGCAACACACACTATTGGTTCCTTCACAGCATATTTTGCTGGCAGCTCTGTAAAATTAAGTATAAATTAATACCAACATGTGCAGATTCAAAGCATAAAACCTAATTAAATAGATAATTTCAGACCTACTCATACTTATTTGGCTGTTTAAATTTGCTTACTTCCTATGGCAGATTTTCCAGAAAGATGAGGCAAGTACATATAATTAAAAAAAAAAAAAAAAAAAGGAAAATTTGAGAACATTCCTACCCCTCTTCCCTTCCCCATGAGAGGGGACAGGCCCTGGCACAGGGTGCCCAGAGAAGCTGTGGCTGTCCCTGTGTCCCTGGACCCCTGGCAGTGTTGGTTGGGGCAGCCTGGGCTTGTGGAAGGTGTCACGGGGTGGCACTGGATGGGCTTTAATGATCTTTCCAACCCAAACCAGTCTGGAATGCTATGAAATTTCAATCACTGCATTGCTTCCAAAACCTTTCTTCCCCAAATTCTCTCCTGTTTGCTCCCCACTGGGCAATGTCAGGATTTTTTTCCTCTTCCCTTTGTTTGCTCCCCACTGAGGAAGAGTCCCTTCTCCTCTCCCACTGCCACTGGCTCAGGGTGAATGTTTCAGTTTTTATCAGCTCCAGCACTGAAGGAACTTGGTGAATGAAAATGTGCTTGTGTTCTCCTTTTTTTAGGCATTATATCAGGCAGGAAGGGAGCTGCTTGTCTACTGACAGAAACTAAGTGCTCCTATCTGTTGTAGCCTGCTCCCTTATCTGCTGCCTTCTATTGTTTCCAGAAAAACCCTCTTGTAATGGGCAAGGAACTCGATAAAAAGCACAGAGCAGGGGCTGGCCTAATTCAAAAGGACATTTTTTCTGTGCCTGGATGTTAAAGCCATGACCCTGTTTGTGAACAATGAGACATGAATGAGGTGTATGGATGTTCAGTGTGTCACCACAGCACAGGAAATATCTGCAATTTTGGCAGATAGCCTGAGGGATAAGAGCCACTGACATGCTCCCAGCATGTCTAGCCTTAAAGAGAACAAAAGCTGCTGCACCTTCCATTTCCATGAATGAAATCCCTAATGCCAAGGCTGAAACAAATCTTTTTTCCACCTCCATCTCCCCCTGGATGCAGCTTGTTTACATTTGAACTCCTTCTGCCCAGGTGTGCTCAGCTGGAAAAGCAAACCCACCTGGAAAGGTCACGGGCTGCAGGCTGGGCAGGGCTCAGTGCCCTGTTCATTGAGGCTGGTCATGTCTAGGAAAGAAAACATATCTTGAAGGAAAGTAAGAGATCAGAGTTATATCTGGGGGAATGCCCCCAGGGCTGGCTGTCCCTGGATCCCTGGAAGTATCCAAGGCCAGGCTGGACAGGACTTGGAGGACCCTGGGAGTGTGGGAGGGGTCCCTGCCACGGCAGGGGTGGGACTGGATGAGATTGAACCCTTCAACCCAAACTGTTCTGTCATTCTAGGATTCTATGAAAGGAGAGAAATCAGAAATCACTCCAGAAGCTGAACAGCTGCTTGGGGTTTATAATTGTGTTATCATATATTATATTTAACATCTATTATTGCATTATACAGTATTACATTATGTTATAGAGAGTAATTATACACATTGTCATTTAAAATATATTAAGCTCATCATTTAGCATTAATCCATTCTAGTGGCATCTAGAGTCAACCTCAGTGCTGCCAAAGGTGGGATATCACAAATTCAGGGGTTTCAGGCCAGTCCATGGAGCTCAAGCCTCCAGTCCCAGCTGCACCAGTCCTTGCTCAGTGACTTCAATCTCAGTGCACAGACAGATGCTTCTAGAGCTGCACAAGGGTCTCCAACACCTTGTGGGCAGGGGACCAAACCTCTCCAAGCCTCAAAGTGCCATAATATTCCTTTTCCCCTCTGTTTTATGAATTTGTTGCAGTTTGTGAGTAGAGCCAAGTTCCTGCAGCTGGTTGTGACTGGGGTGGGTGAGTGGTGCTGCCAACACCTCAAATGACAAGTGAAAGTTCAGACATCTGGCACTGGCTGCTCACAGACACATTTCCTTCCTGAAATGGTAACACACAGATGATGGAAGTAAAACAAAAGGAGGCAAAACTGACAGTTGCTATTGTACTTCCAAATGAAAGCATTACTTCAGGGAAGGGACTCTGCTCTGAGACAGCAGTTTTCAAAAATGGCTGTTGGAAAAGAACTTTCCATTTGAAGTAATAAGCACATCTCTACCTGTGACTGAACTGACAATGAAACAAATGGCCTTGAGACAGTCATAAACCTAAGACAGATTAATTTGTCTGGAGATGATACTGTTTTCCTACACTGCCCTTGCAGCACTGAATTATGCATCATTTCATTTATCAGATTGCCTCCCTCTCCCTGCCATCCCTGCAGCACAACCATGCTGCCTAAACTGCACTGATTTCCAGCAGGATGGAAAACACACAATGGATTTTCTTATCACTCCCCTTGCTGTCCCAAATCTAACAAAGCCCTGCTTTCCCTCTCATTTCTTACCACTTTTGCTGTTTTCCTGTCTCAGCTCTGCTCTGTATTTGTCTGGCTTTTTGTCATGCTAAGCAGCAGTCCCTGCATGACAAAATTCCCTAATTGTAAAGAGCAAGTCAACCATAATTATTATGTTTTTACTATGATCATTTTCCAGAGGTGTCCCAACTCCTATGAAAATGAGAAACCTGGGCTGCCTGCTTATAGATTTTCACAGTTGCCTCAAGTGACAGGGATTCTGCTGAGCTGTGCAGAAAGAAAGGACACCACCACTGCCAATGTGCCTTTAAATTATCAGGAGCCTGCAGGCTCAGGGATGCACAAGGGACAGGACACAAGGATGTGCCACTTCCTGCTGGTACTTGTCTTTCCCCACCTCCAAAACCCCCTCTGCTAACCCAAAAGAGGGTACTACCATAGCAGAGAGGGGCCAAGAGATGCTTTTTTTTGGTATCTCACACTGCTGGGTCCTTCTTCTGCTTCCCTTTGCTGTCCTGATGCAAGTGAAGTCAAGGGGAGGGCTTAGAGAGCTCTTGAAACAAACAAACAAAAAAAAAGCCATTTCTTCTCTCAAAGGGCAGTGATGGAGTCTGCATCCCTGGAAGTGCCCATAAATTGTGTGGAGATGCCAGTTAGTGCTGTGGGGTGCTGGGGGCATGGGGGATTTGGCCAGAGGTTGGACTTGAAGGTCTTGAGGTCTTTCCCAACTTTAATGATTCCCTGACCCAGTGGGATGAGCTGCCAAGGCCCCAGTACATGGCACAGGCTGGGATTGTTGGCCCAAGAGCTTTACCCCAAATCCAATGGATTTTCTGATGGAGATGCTGCAGCACAGCAAATCTTCGTTAAAAGAACATTACAATATCATAGTTAAACAGAGTAACCATATTTAAAGCCCCTCTTCAACCATCTGAGAGAAGAGTTATCAATGCAAAACGTTGGCCTTTCCCTTCTCTCTGGATGTCTCACAAGGAACCAGTGCCTGGAAAAAACAGGAACCCTCCAGCAGCAACTTCCTCCTGAAAGAAAGGATTTAGTGAGTCCCCTGGAAAAAATTTAATCTAATGCTTTTGGCACACAAAACATAGATATTATATCCCTTAGGAATAAAAGCCTTCAAGGAAGAAAGGCTTCAATGAATATTTGTAGGAATTTTTATACGTTTTCACTATAAACAAAAGGAATTATAAAAAGTATCTTCTTCCTCTTTAACATTCCCAAATATGTGGGTTTGAAAATAAAGCCAACAAAATGGAACCTATTCAGAATGAAAATGTTCACTGGGAGTTCATCTGTGGGACGATAAGACAAAAAAAGTGAGCATCTGTATATTTGGATGCATCTTATTTACACTCAGGGAAGAGACTGGGAATGTCATAAAATCCTGCAAAAAAAAAAAAAAAAAAAAAAAAAGAGCCCTAAATGGTCTTAGAGTCATGTGAAATTTAGAAGAAAACTGGCCAAAATTTAGTACCTGGAATGCAAATTCATTGCAAAAATATGCTTTTCAAGTCACATCAAATATGCAAAAATATGGCTGCAAATTGAAAGTAAAGCAAAACACAGATGCACCATAAATTTCATTTTGGTACCGTTACGAGGAGCAAAAGCCTGAGAAGATTTTTGCATTTTTATTTTCTCCATTCAATTTATTCACCTCTTTTTACTATGAATGAGAGACCCATTAAAATATTAAAAGATATTTAGTAGGTGATCTAAAATGATTAAAAACAGGATTAAAAAAAAAAAAAAGCATTTCCAGTGCTTGTCAGCAGCAGGTTTTTTTATCAAATTTAATACAAAATAGCTAATGAGGGCAACTCAGCCCCAGTAACGTGGTTCAAAATGCAAACTTGATTTTCAAAACCCTCCCCTCCATATTTAATAGGGTGATGATTACAAGAAAAGTGATGCTCCAATGTGTTAATTCCCTCTCTGTTTTTCTGCTGATGTTACTCTTCATTTGAAGAAAACTGTCACCCTCTCTTCTCCAGCAGATCAAAGCAAGGCATCCAGTTTGTACCAGATGCCATCATACAAAATTACATTTAAGAAATCTCCAAAGTAATTAAAAACCCCTGTATAAACCCTCTCAAAGAGGAAGACACACTGTACCAATTCACCTCTCTTTAAACAACTTCTGGGGAGGTGACAAAATGTGACTTAAAGCTTCTGCTCCACATGGCACCTCCTTCCTTTGAAGTCCTAATTAATTATCTTTCCTGAGAATTACAATAAACAGGAGGCTGCTGTTGTATCCTGAGATCTCTGGGTTCCTCATCCCACTGTGGCCGAGAAAGACCACGGAATTCTGGTGAGCAGTTGGATCTTGGACAAAGAATCCCAGGAGATGGATGAGACTGGCTCAGGTCCACGATGCTGAATTTATTTTGGGGACATATTTTCACGTACCTTTGCAGTCAACACAACAGGACTTGCTGCCCCTGGCCTGGAAAGAAATCAGGGACAAGAGGGGGACCTTTGTCAGTGCTGGGAATGTGTGAATGCCAAGGACCAGAGGAGAAGGGGTATAAATGCACCAGCCCTTGTTATGATCCCCAGCTTCAGCCCAAAACAGCATCAAGAAGAAACCTGGGTGCTGGAGAGAAAAGCTTCAGTTCCAGAATGGAATCTCAGTGAATTTGCCTTTTAATACTGTAGGAGTTTCCTATAACTTTATTTAAGTTTTGAACAAACCCATTTTTGCCTGGTGCTAAAGCACAGAGACCTGAAGAACGAGGGATGGTCCAGTCCCAGCCAGGCCACACCAGCACATGCAAGGTAGCACAGGCTGGTCCCCACCTCAAGGTCCCATTATCATCTTTCTCCACACCTCAGGGCCCAGTTATCATCCTTTATCTCCCTTCTCCACACCCCAGGGTGCAGTTACCATCCTTCTCCTCCTTCTCCACACCTCAGGTGCAGTTACCATCCTTCTCCTCCTTCTCCACACCCCAGGGTCCAGTTACCATCTTTATCTCCCTTCTCCACACCTCAGGGCCCAGTTATCATCCTTCTCCTCCTTCTCCACACCCCAGGGTCCAGTTACCATCCTTCTCCACACCCCAGGGTCCAGTTACCATCCTTCTCCACACCCCAGGGTCCAGTTACCATCCTTCCCTCTGTTCTCCACACCTCAGGTGCAGTTACCATCCTTCTCTTCCTTCTCCATAGCTCAGGGTACAGTTACCATCCTTCTCCTCCTTCCCCACCCCTCAGAGTCCATACCCCATCCCCACCTTCCCATTTGGAATTGTTCCAAACCCCCCTGCCCTGGGCAACCAGGAGCAGGTGCAGGTATCCTGAGGCCCTGCCATGAGCACCCCCCGTCTGCTGTGTCCCAGTTCCAAAGGCCATCAGCTGTCACCAGTGTGTCACAACAAGCTCAGTCAAGCCCCAGGAGCTGCCTGCCAAGGTGAGGTTCTCTCCCAGTGCCTGTTTTTGTTAAACAATTCACGAAGGTATGAATTCACTCCAGAGCACAAAAGACAGGAATTGAAATGCATCCAAGCTGCTGCTGGTGCCAGGAATATGACTCTGAGCAGCTTCCACTGTTTATAGACTTGAAAAAGATGAAAACATCCGGTCTGGCATGGAAAGGGGCTGCCAAATCCATCCCGGAGAGCAAGTAATGGAGTTGATATTCATTAACCCTTCTCGGCTGGCTTTTTTAATAAAATGAGAGAGATCTCGGTCCAGCCTCCAAGCAAGATTTATTTATTTCTAAATGACAAAGAAATGAAAAACACAAGGCACTTGGCAAAGTATTTGTTTGAGTACCTTGGCAGCTTGTCATTGATAGTGGAATTGTTGTCTGATCTTCAGTCATTTGCAATTTAATTTACCCACAAAACCTACCACTTCTCCTTGCACATATTTCTCCACAGTGTGCCTATTTACCTTCCCAAACCAGGAAGAAATACATTAGATGATTTAAAGGGTAGCCCTTAATGCAATTTAAAGCCTTGCAAATTGATTTTCCTTAATGAACTTTATATCCTGACATCCTGTCGTTTTTCCTCTAGTACATTCAATTAGGCTATAATCAGTTATTAAGGGTTAGATAATGGGAACGTGACATCATCCACACGAGGCAGAAATTTTTGTGAGAGATTAAAATCTAATTTTCATGCAAGGCTAGACCATCTGGGCCAAAAGGTGCCTGTGATAATTGCAAGGGGGAAGACAAAAAAAAAAAGGAGAAAAAAAAATCCTGGAAAACCCAGAATGGGGAAAGGAAGAACACTTGGCTAGGATGGATGCTGAGATGAGAGGGGAGATGTTTCTCTTGGGGGTATGAGAGGGAGAACCTTTGTGCTGTCTTCATCTAAACCACAGCAGAACAAACATCGTGAATCGAAGTGCTTCAGCAAAGGAGCTGAATGCATTTCTTTGTGGATGAAAAGCCAGGGCCATTCATGTTCTACTTTCAGGTAGAAACACTCTTTAATAGCAGTAGTAGCAGTGCTTAAAGCAGAGAGGCTTTTGTGGCTTTGTTAAGACTGACTTGTGATAGAGGGGAGCTCTGGGCTCCGAATACATCTCTAATCTCAGCGGAGAACACAGCTCAGCAGTTCGTTTGCCCCGTATCAAAGAAGGAAAAATGTTGTTATTCTGCCAAGAAAATGGATATATTTATCTGATGCAACAGTCTCTGCAACACAGGGTTTATTTTTTCTTGGAAACATGCATATTGTGACCATTCTTAAAACAAACCAGAGTAGAAGGGTTACATCAACCACTGAGAACTTTCTAGTAACAATATCCATATTGCTGCAGTAATTCCGGAGGCTCTCATATTTCAAAACTAAAAAAGCCCTGCAGCTCAAGAAAAACAGCCAACATAAGAGTTCTTCACAATCATTACTGCTTTTCAAAGCAGCACCTCCAAAGCAATGCAGCCTGTGAGCAGTTTTGGGGCACTGCCTCTAGGAGAGGTAAAAAGAAGGTTCAAAGCCCACAGATGCTCTCTGTTCATGCAGCTAATGCTGGACTGACAGACCTCATGTGCCTCCCTGGCCTCATCTGCTCATTCTGGTGGAGTATGTCTCCACTGATGTCCAGGAAAACAGGAGCCAAGCCTGAGGGTCAGAATGTTCCACAAAGATCTCTTTGTGGGGTCTGGGGATTGAGTTGGTTCTTTTTTTTGGTCTTTCGACTCTTTGTTGGTTCTCTTTTATTAAGGATTAAAAGTAAAACTCAAGCTTTTGTCCAGCTTTTCTCTTATCAGATGGCTTTGAATCTGCTGGAAAACTCCTGTTCTCAAAACACTTTTGAGAAGCTACAGTTTTCATTTGATTTTAAAGATGTGTTCTCAACATTATATTTTTTCCCCTCTGACTTTCTAGGCTTTCTCTTTTGCCCAAACCTTCCAAGTGTCCCACTAACCACCTATAACCATAGTCTTAATTAAGAAAGAACGTGGCTTGGATCATTATTCTAAGTCTGTTTGGAGGAATTGTTACCCAGTTGTAAGTGAGGTTTTCAATGACTGTATTTCTTCCCCAGAGATAAGGCAATTAAGGTTGTTTCCCATAAAATCCACCTTCCCCCCACTGCCTCGGTGGAGGTGAGCAGAAGTGAGAACAAA
Source organism: Haemorhous mexicanus (assembly GCF_027477595.1). Classification (NCBI taxonomy): domain Eukaryota; kingdom Metazoa; phylum Chordata; class Aves; order Passeriformes; family Fringillidae; genus Haemorhous; species Haemorhous mexicanus. The sequence continues at coordinate 25,206,931 of NC_082349.1, read as the reverse complement.
TCAATATCAGAATCTATTCCCAGGAAAAGGGAACAAATATATCTTTATAATTACAATATGTAACACATTCCACAGCTGCATGCCTCTTGTGGATACTTCTGATCTGAATGTAAATACATGTTTTATGCTGAGGATAATTTTAAAGAGGAGCTGGGAGCACACACGGAACAATCCAGTGCTTTTAAATCTATGAGCCAACCTATTCCTATTTTCTCTGCCTTCCCATGATATACTGAAGAGCAGCCTATGCTGTAATGTATGGTGCAATGGAAATATAAAATAAAAACCACTTAACTGGTCAAGAACCTGTACTGTCTCCTTAAATCCATGCTCTTTTTAGACCTATCTCAGTTACTGGTTAGGACAAAGAATAGATCTCATAGGGGTAACATCAAGATTTAATGCCAGCTTGTCCAAAGGGCCAGAAACCAAAGACACAGATTTCTTTACTGATTTCAGGTTTATGCTCAACTGAACCCATGATTCAGCAGTGGAGCTGCTTGGATATTTCTAGGACATTGTTCAATATTCACTTAGGTGTGCAAATATTGCTCATGTCCATTCCCTCAAAACTGAATTCTCTCAATCCGTGGCAATACCAAATGAGCAAAATCTGTCCTTGCTGTCTCTGAATTTCCTTCTCTGGGAGTTCCACTCATTTACAAGTTTGCTTATACTCTTCCCAACCTCTTCTAAACCACACCACCTGGAAAACTCCCCTTCCAGACCAGCTGGAGGGCTCCTGGCCTGTGGGCAGGGTAGGGCTCTTCGAGAAATAAGCAGGCATTAAATATCCTCAGGCCTTTCTATTTCATCTACAGAAAGAAAATAACTCTGGGGTAAATATGCACGGCATTGAACACTTTGAGAGAAATTGCTGCTCTCCGTAATTATTTTTTTAATTTACCCTCTGCTGGTTGAGAGCTGAGGCCCTTGTCTCCTCGTCAGCACAAACTTTGCATTTCTTGATCTGCATCTGGGGCTTGCCGAAAAATGAGTATCTTGATTACAGCTCTGCCCTTCCCCTGCTCAGCTCCAGCTGCTGCCTCTCCTCGTGCATTTCCAAAAACTGAAAGGCAGAACCGTTTACTTCCTCATTTCTCAGAGTTATTTTGCTCATGTGGGTTATCTCACTTCCTTTTGCAGCTCCCTGAATATCTCTGAAGGGAGGGAGAAGAGCCCGGCTGTGCCCCGGGGCAGGTGCAGGAGCAGGGGAGGGAGCACAGCTGGGGCAGTGCCACCACCACAGTGACAGCAACAAGCCTCAAAGTACAACTTCCACAGCTCTCCACTCCCTCCTCTCGCTGAGAGCCATGAAGTTTGTAGAATCTGTCAGGGGAGGAAAGTGGGGATGGGGAAGAAACAGCAAACAGCTTTTTGTCTGGTCTCAGTGATCCTAATCCTTGACAAATCCATCCTAGGTTGGGTGAGACACACTCCAAGGAGTTGTGGCTCCCAGAGGTATTCCTGATTGCTTTTCCCAGCTCTCCCAAGAGCTTGGCTGCCTTCCACAAACCTGTATTTTCCTTTTCAGTCAACACACTGGGATGTGCCCACTCTCCACTCACCGGAAGATGGATCTTGTGTTCCCACTCCCTTTCTCTTCTGCTCCTGAGCCACAGCAGAGCCCAGGCAGGGAGCAGTGACCTGCAGAAAACCATTCCCCATGCAAGGCTGGCCCAGCTTCTAGCTGAAACAGGTGGACAAAGAACAAAAGTGGCTCAAACCAAACAAAAATCCAGAGCAAAATCTTATTCCTCCCCTCTTTGTCTTACTCTTTCATCTCACCTTATTCAAATAACCTCGAAGCTTTGTGAGAGCCTCTGGAACACAAATAAACACAAAAAATAGCAGATTAGTCCTGGGGGGAGAAGCTGACATGATTATGTTGGGTTTTCTGTGGAACATTTATTTCTAGGCTGCAGTGAGAGCAACCTGCTGCTCACAGATCATCCCCCCTCAGCCAGGAAGATGTGCACTTCAAACAGCATCAGCCAAGAAGCTTTTTTTGCACAGCCAAACTCCCCAATTTGTGATTCACCCTGCAGTGGTTCAGCTGAAGCTGGTGCTCCCATGGCACATTTTCCTCTCTCCACCTCCAGAGCACACCAGAAATTCACAAATCCCCATAAAAAGCACAATTCCCAAATCCCAAAGTCCTACCTGTCTTGCCACACACCAGCTCTGCACTTGTGCACAACCCTTTTTTTGCTCTTCCAGTGTCACCTTTCCCCTCACAACACATTTGCTCTCCCCAGTGCTGGTGTCTGGTGGATGTTTCCTCCCAGATATCCTGGTTTTCCCAGGGCAGTTCCAAGGCTTGACAGGATGGCTGGTTTTTAATCACCCCAGCAAGTCCCTCGAGCCACCCAGAGCCTAGCCCAGATTTACTTTAGGATTTTCAGTGTTGATGAAAGCACAAGTGGGAAGGAGCAAAGCTTCTGCTGACTTTGTAATTAATCACAGGTTAAAGTGCTGTGTGAATTGTACAGGCCCCAGGAGAGCCATCAATTTTGGAATTTCCAACAAAGCACACAACCTAATACATTCTTTGCTTTGTGTTTTTGGCTAGCAGAAGCATTAGTCACTGAGCATTTTTATTATTTTTTTCAAAAATTTTAAATAACCTTTCTAGTCTGAGGAAGGTAATTTTCTAACATGAACTCTACCTTTAGAGCTTGGAGAAAATTTGGTGCTGTGTGAGTTTAGACAACCTGGCAACAGCTACAACAGCAAATTCAGACTTTCTGTTTTTCAAACCAAGCACTGAGAGTGTTTTTGACAGGGAGTGGGTGGGAGAGTCACTCAGCACCGAGTTTGCAGTGAAGGGTGTGGGGGAGGGAAGCAGTTCAGCCGACTGCCACTCCTGCAGATTTATCAACAAGTATCCCCACAGCTTTGAACATCCTTCCTGCTTTGACTCCAGAGCCATCCCACTGTTCACAGCACAGGAAGGGACACCTGCCTCATGCACATCACCTTCACAAGCAATCCCTCCAAAGCTCTTAAATCCCCCTGTATGTGCCAGCTCACAGATCCTAAGGAGCTTGTTTTGCTTCTTGGGAAGTACCTTGAGATTCAAAAAACTACTAAAAAAATAAAAAAAAACCACTTGAAAAGGTAATTTCACTTAAATAGAAATTTATTTCATTACAATTAATAGGAACTAAAGAGGAATCATAGAACAGCCTGAGTTGGCAGGGACCTTAAATCTTTTATTTCCACCCCCTGCCATGCGCAGGGACACTTTCCACTAGCCCAGGTTGCTCCAAGCCCTGTCCAGCCTGGCCTTGGGCACTTCCAGGGATCCAAGGTCTGCCACAGCTTCTCTGGGCACCCTGTGCCAGGGCCTGCCCACCCTCACCAGGAATTCTGCATTATGCTTTATTAACCGTACAGAGGAATTGTTGTCATCCTTTCTTTTCACTTTCTTATCACTAGCAGCTATTGCTTTAATTAGACTTTTTCTTAAATTGTTTTAAAGCACAGAGAAGGTAAAAACACTGGCAATAATATTTCAATGGGATTTCCAACAGTAAAGCATGAAAAGCAGAAATATGGAATTACTTTGCCTTTCGATTACCTTTAACAAAATGCTGCTTTTTCTGTGGATTGGTTCACGTGGGGGTTACGAAAGGAATTCAAAAGATAATCGTAAATCAGTAATACCAGATCTGATCCCATGGCTTTCAGGCTGCTTAATGAAGTTAAAGAAAAGAGAATGCAAAAGAGATGTGACTACATCCTAAATTTCTAAGTAGCTCCAGACATACATAATGGAGGAACTTGGGCCCCAGCGAATGCCAATAAATCTATTTTCTTTTAAAGAAAAAATTACGAAACATTTAAAGGACATCAATCACACTTTTCTTAAAAGAATGTTAGAGAGTGACAATTAAAGATGCCCTGTTCTGCTGTAGCTCACCTTAAATCATATTTTAGAGCCTGAGCCAGTATATGAATTTGTTACTAAAACTATTTCTCCATTGCATGATTAAAATCTAGGGTTAGAAATAAATTTTGTTTTACACTAAATGAAATGATTAAATATTCTTTTTCAAAGCTTATCTTTATGTTTACTTTAAATGATGTTAGATTAAGTTAAAATTTTCAATTAAAAAAGACACTAAATGAAGTTTTTAGTTTATAGAAAGAGAGTGATGGAAATTTCCAGGCTTGACCATTTCAGTCACTTCACAAACAAACAAGAAAGAAAAAAAGATTGAATAAGAACAGATTTTGCACCAGACAGCTTGGACTTAAAAAAAATCATGTTTTTCATCCTCATTTCATGACATCAGCATCAGTTGATGCTGTAAGTGGGGGTGTGGGCGTGTATCTCCTCATCAAAATTTAACAGTGACATTTTCTTCAGCTTCTGACAAAAAAACAAACATTGTCCAGGCCGTTCCCTTTGGGGTTGTGTGGTTATCCCAGCTCTCAGCCTATCTGCTTTTTGTACAAACACACATCTCCCATTTATCTGCTGATAAATTCTGAATTCCTACCTGGTGAGGAGCACCTGGAGGCACCTTTGCTGCAGGAAAAGGGATTAACTCCAGTTCATTTCCGTGCGTGGCGCCTGCTTGAAAAGCTTTGTGTCTATTGGTCTTCTTTAGTTTCCAAGCCCTTAAAACCCAAATCCCATTTGTTGCTTTGTGCACTCCTGAAAGGGTGGGAGTTGTGCAAAACTCCCTGCAGATTCTGAGGGGAGTCAGAACACACCTCAAGACTGGTTTGTGTGGCCCAGGCAGAGAAGAGGGAACCTGGAAGTGCCCAAGGCCAGGCTGGACAGGGCTTGGAGCCACCTGGGACAGTGGAAGGTGTCCCTGCCCATGGCAGGGGGTGGCACTGGATGGTCCCTTAAGGTCCCTCTCATCCCAAACCATTCAGGGATTCTGGGATTCCATGGGCATTGTGGACACCCCCACAGCTTTATTTGATGCCTAAATGCCATTTGGAGGAATGAGAGCTCTTTCATGACGAATATTCCTTTGCCACATGGAGTTGAATGATTACTGCAAGTCCTGAAGGTCATCTTGCAAAGGCAGTCACTGCATTTCTTCTCTTTATTGTGGGCAATTCCATGGACAATTCTCTTTGATGATTTTTTTTTTCCCAGAAGGAATAAATGAGATACCTCTGGTGGTACCCCCTCACAAGCAGCAGGTCCACAACAAGGATGTCCCAGATTCCAACCTTCAGCTGCACACCACAGCTATTTCCCTTTCCCAAAGTACCCATGGACAGGATAAATCCTGTGGGTGCTGCTAACCCCTCTCCCAAGGGCCACATGTGAAGCCTCCTTCCCAAAATTTGACAGGATAAGAAGGTTGGAAGCTGAGGGATCTTCCAGAAAGGGAGCTTGGGAACAGAGGTTATCCCTCAGCTTTTCCAATATATCCTATGTCTTAATATGCCCAGGAAAATGAGCTGCCTCCTGCTCTGCATTTCCAGCACAGTCTGGACTTGGTGCTTACCAGAGAAACACAAATAAATGAAATTCTTAAAAGCATGTTTTGGATCTTTAACATGTCCAGCAAGATGTAAAAAAAGCCAAATATCCCAGCAAGTCAAATCATCATTTGTCCTCTGCAGTAACTTGCTGTAGTTTTCCACCAGCAAGTTTGTAAAATTTTCTCTACTCATGGCTTTTTTTGTTTTAGAAGCTGCTCTTTTCCACCTGCTTCCATTTTAATGTGTCCTCAATATCAGTTATTTTTACTTCAGCTCTGAGAGGCAAATAACGAGGATAAACAATAACTCTTCCTTTCACAAACAAAAATACGATATTGCTACTAGAAGAAAACATGGAAAATTGCCAGGGAAATAAAAATCTCAGCAAGTGTTTTCATTTGTCAAATTTGCTCAGCGAGAAGGTCCTCAGTAAAGAAAATATAATCCATAAAGCCAGCATCAATTATCACAGAGTGGAGGCACTAGGCTGCTTTTGCTCCTAATTTTTGCATATTGGGAAATGATGATTACACACACTCCATCACCAGGGAACAAGCCAATCCATACAAACATCACCAATCCCCAGCATTGTGGAAATCTGTGGAATTCTGCAAACTTGTAAACCTGCTGAAACAATAAACTGAATGAATCTAAAGCACTGGCTCCGTGCAGCTGATGGGAAATATAAGATGACTTGTTAGCTGTGTATTGGTTCCTAGTAAAGATATGGATAAATTGGGATTTACATGGAGTTCTTCAGCTCCCATTATGGAAAACCACTACCAGTCTGTGCCAATAAAGAATACAGGAAATAAAGGAAAGGAGGAAGGAAGCTGATGGCAAGGATCTCAGCTAAAAGGGACAACAGAAAGTGATGAGACTAGAGATGGAAATCACAAGAACTAGGGATTTGTTTATATAAATTCACAGAAATTGCTAAAAAAAAAAGAAACCAAAAAAAACCAAAAAAAAACCCAACCAAAAAAAATCTAAACCCCAAAATATAATATAAAGCCAAGAAAAATAAACAAACAAAGGAAAAATCCCTAAGCAGAAAGCAAGGGGAAAATAGCGAATGTGTAGATGGAGATCCACAAAAAAATCTTAGGAAAGCTCAAAAGTTCAGTAGATGTTGGGCACTTCTTTCTTAAAATTAAGCAAAAAATCAGAGGCTTTAGCCATGCCATAGTCATCCTTTCAGACCATACCTTCATTCTCACCCTTTTATCTTTAAATTTGTGATGTTGAGCTTATATTTCTTGTATATTTCTTATAATACACACGTGTGGCTTCTGGTTGCTATCAAGTGCTGGAAGCCAGTCTGCTCACAGAATCCCAGGACCACTGGGGTTGGAAAACCCCTCCAAGCCCATCGAGCCCAAGCTGTGCCTGATCCCACCTCGTCCCCAGCCCAGAGCTCTGAGTGCTTTCCTGGGACACCTCTAGGGATGGGCACTCCAACACCTCCCTGGGCAGCCCCTGCCAAGGCCTGACCACCCTTTCCATGCAGAAATTCCTCCTGCTATCCAACCTGAGCACAGTTTGAGGCCGTTCCCTCTCCTCCTGTCCCAGTCCCTGGGAGCACAGCCCGAGCCCCCCCGTCCCCTCCTGTGAGGAGCTGTGCAGAGCCCCAAGGTCCCCCCTGAGCCTCCTTTTCTCCAGGCTGAGCCCCTTTCCCAGATCCCTCAGCCCCTCCTGGTGCTCCAGCCCCTTCCCCAGCCCCGTTCCCTTCCCTGGACATGCTCCAGCCCCTCAAGGTCTCTCTGACCACGAGGGCCAGAACTGGACACAGCACTCGAGGTCCCTCAGCAGTGCCAGCACAGGGCACAGCCACTGCCTTGGGCCTGTGCCCACACCAGGGCTGGCACAAGCCTGGATTCCTTCTTTGCCAACTGAACCCACTCTGGCACTCACTCTGAATTTGAGATTTTATTATTATCTAAGATAGAATAGGAATATCTTCAGTAGATGTGCAGCACAATGAAAAGCAATTTGCAATTGTTCCCAGCAGCTCTTCATTGCTGCTGGAGGCACGGGCTACTGTTGAAATCCTAAGACTCATAAGATGCATCCTGTGTAGAAATATTCCAATGATTGTTCCCAGAGAGGATTTCTAATGTGCTACCAATGTGCAGTGTGCTCCCCACTTTCCTCCACTGTGGTAATCCACTTCCCACTGACCTACAGATCCAATTAATTTGCAGCTAATGGAACTCTGTGTTCAAAGGAATTCTGAGCATTGCTCAGAATTCCCAGATGAGGCTGTTAGCCAACTGTCTTGGAAGGGCTGATAAGCAGCAGGAACACAGGGGCTACTCGTGGTGCATAATTCTGCTTCTCACATATGCTGCTGGTGTCTGGCACACAAATTGTATTTGGAGATCCTTAAAAGGATTTGGGGCCGGGTTTCATTCCTTTGTTACACAAAGCCATCTCGTGGAAGTGCAGTGGTTCAACCCTGAAACAACCCTAAACGTTTTATTTGCCCCAGATTTTGCTTCTTCTCTGAGTTTCCTCCAGATCTTACTTCTTCTCTGAATTTGCTCCAGATCCAGTTCCCTCTCTGAGTTTCCTCCAGATTTCCCTCCTCTGTTTTCTCCCCTGCAGAGAACAGTGGAGTTGGAGCCTGTTGCAGGGCAGACTTCCTCAAGACCCATTTGAGGGAAAGTTTGGTGTGAATAAGTTGGTTCCCCCTCTGGCTGCACAGTTTGAGCCTGGCCTTTGATTTAGACTCCTGGTTTGTGGCTGGGATCCCAAGGTAAGGATGGAATCATCCCTTTTTTCTGGCTGCATCACTTCTTGGGCTCCATGAGAGGGATGTGCCACGGGGCACCCGAGGGGCACCTCCCAGTCTGTCCCCAACAATTGAATTGCTGGGGCTGGTTTGTGCCTGGTTTTAGGCAATGGAACCTGCATTCCCTGCAGTGGTCAGGCAGGACCACAGGGCAGGTTTGGGGAGTCTGACTGGATCCCCTGGACACAGCCTTGCACCAGCTCAGTCACCACCTGGGTCTGTCCCTGGAAGAGACTGGATTTCCCACAGAAGCATTTACCTATTCAAAAAATTCCAGCCAAACAGTTTTGAGGGGTTTTTCCTGCAGAGTATCCCCAGCACAGACTGTGGCCATGGGCTCCCCTTCCCACCCAGCCACAGCAGCTCCTCCCTTGCAGCAGCAGAAAGGAACAAATGGTGTCTCCAGACAAGGCAGCAGCAACGGAGCTGCACTGCAGGCAGAAATAAATCTTTGCCACAGCATCAGAGCAGGTAAGGCAGAAAGTTATCCATAGAAACTGCTCTTCCCTGCACAGAGCTGCCTCCCTCATCAGATCTTCCTAAGCCACACTGGCCATAGATGCAGCAGCTCTGACAAGTCCAGGATGAACCATTCCCCCTTTTTTCCTGGTGAAAGGGTTGAGGTGTTTCATCTCCCAGCCTGAGATTCACCCAAAGAAAAACTTTTCCAAGCAAGGAAGCATTGCAGCTCTGGAGCTGCATATTTTAAGCCTGGTTCCTAAGTATTCAAGTCATTATAAATCCCCTGACTTCAGCAGAGCTGTGCAGAGTTATGCCAGCTATGAATCTGGCTGTTCCCCCCTTAAGTACTTCCAAAGCATTAAAATCCTTTCAGAAATAAACCATGCAGGTGATGTTTGCCCACACATAAATCAATTAAGATGTGAAAGGTTGTGTGCAGGCACGGAGATGGGAGGGGAGCATGGGGGAAGAGAAAGGGATATTTCCCTTTTTAATTTTCCAGGTAGTTTTGGGGTTTTTTTCCTCCAGGGTATCCTGTCTTTGGTGAACTTGGTTCTACATGCCCAGAGCTGCTCATTCTGTAACACTCACGCTGCCAAAGGGTCATCAAGATTTACAGCACACATCCTTAAGGTTGGATTAATTGTGTGTTGCTTCATGGGATGGGAGCTTTGCAACCTGGGCTCCTTACATGGTGAATTACCTTTTCTAGGCTCATGCAGAACCACAGTTTGAACCACCACTCTCTAATCTTCCAAAAAAACCCAACCCTGACATGTTTATTTTTATTTTAATTCTTTTTTTTTTCTTGAAATAGGTTGCCAAGGAAAGGTATCAGCCTTTTAAAACTCCACCTTCCACATTCAGATTTTGAAAAAAAAAAATGGAACTATGTAGTGTTACAACTCACTGATGTCCTCCCAAATCTGCTCTGAAATGTTTATTGTCAAATGATGGCTTTGGTACTTATAATTCTTAAATATCCCCAAGATTTCATCAGAATGAGCTCTTTACCAATAAAATATCAGTGGGTGCACTGATATCACAGCCAAAAGTTGAAAATCAAAGGGTTACTTGAGGAATTTTTTTTCTAAGCCAAAACAATTATAAAGATTAACATTTCATATCTAATCAGAGTTTGAAAATTAATACAAAAGCAGGAAAAAAAGTAAGAAAATAAGTAGATGTCAATTAGGCCGAGAGAAAGGTGAATAACAAGGGTCCAGAGATTCATAAGAAAGCAATTTTCCTTCCAAGTATGGACTATTCCTGACCAATGCCCAAAATGAAGAAAACAAGATCCCAAAGCCTAATTTAGAAGCAAACTGCACCCAGTTGCTCACCCACTACACTGAAATAAAATTACTCTAACTGGGAATAAATATTTGCTCTGTGTCACATGAATCTGCCTTACAGCTCTTTCACTGACAGTGCAAGAATAAGTGAGATTTTTCCATTATTATTTGTGTCCAATTTTACTTATCCATCATAAATTTGCTACTGAGCCCATAAAATTCTCACCTGATAATAATGTTTTCCAGTAGATACTTTTCTGAGCTCATATTTGGTGAGATATCATACACAAACACTGCAAGTAGACAAAAATAAATCTACAACAGGTGTAATAATTGTCTGGGAAAAAATAGCACTTTGCTCAAGAAAGGCATTTAGGTAGAAGCTACAGATTTCTTTGTTGAGTTTCCAATACTAAAATTGCTTCTGTAGGTTAGTGGCTGAAAATTCACAGAGCCTTGATTGAAATTTCAGGTTGGATTTTTTTTTCCATGGTTTTCTCTCCCCTGAATGTTAAAAATGAGCATAATGACATGAGGGAAAAGAGGAAAGGTGAAGGAAGAATTCTAAAAGTATTTTTGGTTTAGAGGCACTTGTATCACGAATGGGGACTTTTATTTCCCTCTGCTACACTTTTAACCTGGTTCTGAAAAACCTGAGATTAAAGGAGGGCTGGATAAAGGAAAAAAAAAATCTGAGGCTCCAGTTTTATCTGGCAGAGAACTTAACCAACCAAAAAGACAGAGGCATAAATTCACAGTCCTCATCTCCATGCCCTTGATATTGATTCAGCTCACATGAATCTGCAGTGAGCTCCTTCATTCCTCAGGATTCTTGTGAATGTGTGAATAGCTCAGGCCTGTTTGGGTAAAATGGCCCTGCTAACCCTGAGAGCTGCAGAGAACAGCTCCCAAATGTGACCCAAGTAAATCCTAAAGTGTTCAGAGCCTAATGATGAATAAAAGAGCCTAGCATGTTTATTAGATTTCATCATTCTACAGCACTTGGGCACAGCAACAGCATCACCATAAAAACAGCACTTGCACAGCTCATGGAAAAAGAAGGGAGATTATTTTATGAAAAGGTGAGGCCCCTTCTAGGCTCAGGTGCCACCTCAGCCCTCCTTGGCTGTGCCCCTCTCACGTCTTCTGGCCAGGACCTGCCCCAGTTCTGTCAGTGTGAGTCAAACACAAGGAGAGATTCCAGGGTGGTGCCCAAAATCCCAAACCTCTCTGCCCCAGAGCACATTCCTGCCAGCAGCAGTGACCTTGCTGATGGTTCGGACACCCCCAAGACTCTTGCACTGGTTTGTGGCTCGTGGATCAGCACAATAATTGCCTGTGCACTTCATCAAACACAGGTCTTGCTTCCTTTTGAGCTCTGTGCAAAGGCACAGTTCTCATTCTGCTGAGTGCCACTAAGAATGTCACATTTCACATCTAAAAGGCCCAAATCTCCTTTTCCCTCTGTTCATAAACTCATATTCAACAGCAATCCTGAGCAAGGGCTGTGTTTTACTGCAGCCTGGACATGGTCAATGAGGCCTGGAGTGTGGTGAGCACCTCCAAGTGATTCCATGAAGCAGCATGTGACTCAAGCCCAGCAGAGAGCCACTCTGCCCCCAGAAACAGCACTCCTGAAACAATTCCTGCTTGGGTTTTGCCTCTGCTCCTCCCAGATACGTCTGGAACCCTGAAATTCCCACACCAGCATGTTGGGAGAGGCTGTTCCAGTAGAGTTTCTGCTTGGGGTTGCAGCCAGGGAAGGTCTGAGCAGCTCAAACCCACCCAGAGGTGCATGTGGAGCTGCTGACACTCCTCCAGACAGCTCCCACAAATCACAGCAGCACTGCTTGAAATTCTGGGAGCATCTCCACCCAGAGTGATGCCTGCTGATCTCAGAGGAGCTCTGAGAGCCATCACGGTTGCAATTGTCTGCGGGGGTCTGTCTGAGGAGCTCGGCAGCCTCTGCAGCACCGTTCCTTGCCCAACAGCACCCTCTGCCTCCAAGAGCCGCACACAGGAGCACGCTGGGCTTCCTCCCTGCTCCCTGGCACTCCCTGCTCCTTTCTGCAAACCTGCTCGTGGCCCTGCTGCCACAAGGTCTCTGCTGGGTGTGAACCAGGGTTTGGAAACCTGCAGCCAAGGTTTTCAATCTCCAGAGCTCAGGAAGCACCCTGAAATATCCAGCACAGCGCAGCAGCCCCAGTTGTCACTGGGAAACCAGCAGCACTGCAAAATCCAGGGCTTTATCCCTGTATGAGCCTGGTTAGAGACAAGGATTAGTCAGCACAGTAAACAGGAGTCCTGGCTATCCTTTTCTGGGCCACAGAACTGCTACAGTTGAAAGGGACCTTTTAAAGTTCGTGTGACCCAGCTCCCCTGCAATGAGCAGGGCATCTTCAGCTCCAACAGGTTTCTCACATCAGTGTGAAATGTAGCTCTTGTGAAGTATTAAATCAGCTTTAGAGCACTGAACTGGAAAATCCTACATTTCTCTTCCAATTAATGTGCAGTGAAATCTTGGTTACTCAAACTGGAGTGGTTTGGTAGTGGTTTCAGGGTTTGCCCTAACCAGGAGTACAGAAAGATATTTGTGCCAGAAGACACAAACTTGTGTCAGAAGATGCTTGATAATTGTTTGGATTAATTTGCTGGATTTGGTGGATTAATTTGTTGATTAAATTTGCTGGACCTGCTGCAGAATACATCTGTTCACAGCAACAAGCAAGGGAAATTCCTTGGGGGAAGCCCCCAGCTTGCTCTTTAGGATGGAGATGCTCAAAACACCAGTTGCAAAATGGCTGCAGTGCCATAACCATGGTAATAAAAAATGCAGCAGCATCTCTGGGAGGAGTAATGACCTCCAGAGACCTGGCATTTCAGCTGGAGTGTCAGAGTGTGGTGCAGCCTGAGGTGACCATTCCCACCTCCTGAGAAGAAATACAGATGACCCCTGCTTCAAATCCAGCCTTGTTGGACCTCCCTCCCTCCAGAGGTTGGCATGGGAACCAGTACAGACAATAATTTCTTGAGATCCTTTAACATTGCCCATGGAAATGGGAAGAGGGGAAAGCCTGAACAAAAGCATTGAGCAAAGGCCTGAACTCCTGCCCAAAATTCAGTGTAGTGTCTGTAAATAAATAAACTAACACTAATTCAGGTCAACTCTTATAAATCTCATTAGCAGTCATTTATTCCTACAGCTCCACCACCTGCACTGCAGTCATGGCTTAGTGATACATGAAATAGGACAGAAAATACAGACCTATCCATTGCCCTCTGATTAGATTTTAATTTTGCACTTCTCAGCCTGCAAAAATAGGAAATGGCATATGGACATAACCAAAATCTCTTCATGTTGCTACTCATGTTCACAAGTGGGACAAGATGCTGAGTCCTGTCAAAGCTCTGAAGTGCCACAGCCCTTCTGGAAGTCTACCCTTGGAACAAGAAAGAGGCCTTTTAACCCCAAAATGAGACTAAAAATTCTCACACTCAACCTTTCTTAAAATACAGACAGTACAAAGGGGACCGAAAACAGCTAAAAGGCTTGGTAGGAAACTGTCCCCACTTCCTATTGTCCCTTGTTGCTGAGTGAGCCTTTCCCTTCAGGGTCACCATCATCCCATCAAGCCTGCCACATTCCCATCACCACTCAGAAAAATTTTTCGTTCCTTCTTTTCTCAAGTCTGGCTTTGCATCTGTTCCTGAGCCTCGTCTGAAAAGCACAGGGAATTAAAAGCCTAAATATTCTTATATTTCGAGAATATCCTTAAAAAATGGGAAAAGGTGCTTAGGGTCATTTTAGCAAAGCAGATTTTATAACAAAAATTAACATGAAGTAGGGGATTATGGCAGGGTGAAGCATAATCTCTGAATGCCTTTAGAACATTGGCCCTGGCTGTGTGCAACCAGGAGCACCCAGCACCTCTTAGGCCTGGGCTGGGGCAGTGCACACACATCAACTCTCACCCAGGTATTTTTAGAAAGTTGGGATTTTCTTTCTTGGTGACAGGGAGAATTTAAAATGCACTCCTGGGTTGCCTCGAAGAGTGGGGTCCAGCCCCTTTTCTTCAGCATGATTATTGCATATCATAAGGAAATGTTGGGAAACATGATTAAATATTTTATTGCTCAGTCCATTTAGCAGTCTGAGTGTTTGAACAACTGAAAATGAGCAAGGAGGTCTTGCCTGTACAAGAGAGCTGGGCAGAGCCTAACTTGGATTCTTTCCCCTGCAGCTCCCACCTGGAGTTTTCTTTTTGAACCAGCCCAACCTAATTTAAATCTGTGGTTTTCCTTCTCCATTGCTATGGCCTGGGACTGCAGGGAATTCCCTGATTCCAGCCCCAGGTGAGAGGTTCAAATGATGGCCTTGATCCCCTGTTGTAGGAGCAGAGGAGACCCAAGGGAAGGGAAACCTTCTGCACTCCCCTGCAGCCTCCTGACATCAGGGATCAGGGTAAGACAGACTCTTGGTTTTGTGGCACTGAGGAACAAAACACATTTCTGTGCCAGGTATTCCTGCTCTCCTGTGGGGTATTTTTGGGGTCCCCTGTGGCAGGAAGGAATTGATGAATCTGACTCCATGTTCTTAGAAGGCTAATTTATTATTATATTATATCATATATCATATCATATCAAAACTATACTAAAGAATAGAGAAAGGATACCTATAGAAGGCTTAACAAGATACTAATGAATAACTCATGACTCCTTCCAGAGTCCCAACACAGCTGGCTGTGATTGGCCATTAAGTAAAAACAATTCACATGTTGTTTGAACAATCTCCAACCACATTCCAAAGCAGCAAAACACAGGAGAAGCAATCAGATAATTATTGTTCTCATTTTTCTCTGAGGCTTCTCAGCTTCCTAGGAGAAGAAATCCTGGGGGAAGGGATTTTTCAGGAAATATGACAGTGACACTCCTGGGTCACAAGCCATTCAGAATCATGGAATTACTGCGCTTGGAAAAGCCCTCTAAGACCATCCAGCCCAACCCATTAACCCAGCACTGCCAGGTTACCACTAACCCACATCCCCCAGTACCACCTCCACGTGTTTACTGAACACTTCCAAGGACAAAGTGGGGACTTCATCCTCTTCCCACTGAGGTCCCTGAAGAGCTCCTTTTCTCATAAATGAGAGAGTCTTTGCTTTGAAAAGTACTAAAATAAGACAATCCCCACAGCTGAAGGTAAATGAACTCCTCATTTCAGGTCCCCCTGCACGGTGGGCAGAGAATCCATCTATCTGTTACGCAGCTGCCAAAACCTATTGCAGAAAATCTAACAGCAAAGCATTTCTTGTAATGAAGCATACACAGCATTCCCATGAAAAATAAGGGGAAGAGGGTAGCTAACAGGCATGCACAGCCTGGGGAAGAGGCTGTGCTGCTTGGGGACTCACTGGTTTGAGCTGCCAGGCTCTGAGGGATGCTCTGGAGGGACGGGAGCAGCAGTTATTGATTCAGCACCGCCACACGCAGGCGGGATGCGGCGGGCAGGGAGATGCCAGCTTTCCCTCCGGATCCATGAAATACAGCTCCCTCTTTCCCTGCAAAAAAGGGTTTATTAAAGCTGTCAGACAGCTTGGAAATGATGACAGGTGTTCCACAAATCAGCAGCCTCGGCTCCTTACTTAGCAAAGCGCCAGAGCCTGGGCTAACAGCACAAAGTGGGTACCAAAAAATAAAAATAAAAAAAGCATAACACAACAGGATGTCCAGCAATGTGGGGGAAAAAACCCAAATTTTTTGTTGTTTTTAAGTCACTGAGAGATATAGGCAGCAATTTTAATACAACAGAAATAAATAGTATGGATATTTTCCTTTACAACCCGCTGAGCTCAACAGACGAGAGATATTTCCATTTACCTCATCCTTGCAAGGTATTTTTCCCTAATGTCTGTAACTGGCTAGGAAAATTATGACAACTGTAGGCAGAATCTAACAGAGCCTGAGAAGAAAAACAAAATCTTTTCACAGAGAGGAAGGGTTTTTTTCTTTTATTTTCACAAACTGCAGAGTTTTTTGGCAGAGGTTTGCAATCTGAAACATTCCCTTTGCAGGCTGCTTTGGTGTCAAGACAGGGCAGTGTTAGCACTGATAGAGAATGAATGATAAAAATAAATCATGTGGGGTCCTGCCAGGACTGAAGCAATGCCTGTGGTCTGACCCACCCCTCTGCACTGAGAGCAGAGAATCCTGGAATGGTTTGCATGGGAAGGGACAATAAAGATCATCCTATTCCACCCCTACCATCAGCAGGGACACTTCCCACCATCCCAGGTTGCTCTAAGCCCTGTCCAACCAGGCCTTGGACATTTCCAGGGATCCAGGGGCAGCCACAGCTTCTCTGGGCACCCTGTGCCAGGGCCTGCCCACCCTCACAGGGAATGATTCCTTCCCAATATCCCATCTAACCCTGCCCTCCTGCACCTTAAGGCCATTCCCCCTTGTGCTGGCACTCCATTCCTTGCCCCAGTCGCCTTTAAAAGGATTTAAATAAAAAACAGCTACTGGTGGGGTTTTGTGCCTGATTTCTAAATTTCCATTATAAGAGGGAATCAGTGAGAAAAGTAAAAACTTTACTTCTTTATTTTCATTCAAAACTCTACCCAAATCTTACTGAAGTGCAAAATTTACCTCCAGAAGTCACGTGCATGTAGAGGGAAGGAAAGCCCTGAGTTTACCTCTCAAAATGCCACATTCTGTCTTAAACTCCCTACCACTGTGAGCCCTTCAAGGAAAATATTCTTCCCACCTAAAACTTCCATGAGCAACCACGGGATGGGGCTCACAGAAGTTATTTGTTGTAACAGGGGTGGGGTAAAACTCTGAGGTGCAGCATCCAGTCCCCTCTAACCTGGCAGGGTAATCTGGGTCCTGGAACTGCTGAGCTCTCTTGTCTGGGTTGTGTAACATTGCCAAGGCAAGGCTATTTGCAAACATGCAGACATCAAAAAGGCATTAAATAATAGTTAAAGGTTGGACTCAATGATCCTGGAGGCCTTTTCCAACCTAAATGGAAATCATTTTTCCATTCTAAATGGAAAACCTCACACCTCTGTGGTAAAGGACACCAGAGGGACCTGGGCTGCACTGGGAATGCTGCCAGCACTCACAGGAGGGGAAATTCTCCCTCTTCTTGGCCCTGGAGAGGCCACATCTGCAGCACATGTCCTATTCTGGGCCCCAACATGCCAGAGAGAGTCCATTGAAGGGCACAAATATTGCAAGCACTGGAGCATCTGGCCATGGCTTCTGCCACTGCTCACATTCAGCCATCAAACAGGACCACACAGTTCTCAAAAATGTGCACCAAGAGCCAGTGGACATGAGCAGAAACAAAGGAAATGTTTATTAGATGAGGCCACATGTCACAAAGAAACCCATCATACTGACAAGCTTCACAAAATATGTCCTAAGGGCCTGTGCCCATGGTCACAGAGCATCTCTAAAACCCCTGCTCTCATTTCTTTATCCTTGGTTGCTGCATGTCTTTTAAACATCTGACTCTTTGGAGCTAATTTTATAAAATCCACAAGAATGACATTAAGGTGAAGCTGTTCCTTTTAGAAACAATTCTTCCTAACTTCTGAATACTCTTCCTATATGACCACAGTAAGAATCTCTTCAATGCTTATCCAGGAAATTTTTGCCTTAACATTTCAATCAAAGGAGCAGCCTGCTTCTGTCTGAGCTGAGTTTTGTGAGGAGATGGAAATGAGGCCGAGTTTCAGAGAATGATGATATGAGGTACCCAGCAGTAAAATTAGATCAGGCACCACACTAAGTCAGGAGGAGCAGTTCAATAACTGGCAGGCAAAAACAATGACATTTTTAAGAACAGAGAAGGGTGTGTTTGCCACAATTCTTCACTTCCTCCTCACTTGAGTTCTCAATATTTTGGATACATTTGCACCATAAAAAAAAAAAAAGAAATCAGACTGAAGAACTGACACAGATTTTTTTTTTTTTTCCCTTTGGCATTTTAAAAAGAAGAGCTTTGTCAATCTCACTTGTGGAGAGCACCAACTGTGCTTTAATATCCAGCAGTGTGAAAAAGGGAGAATATGCAAAATGTGAGGTTTATCCTTATAAGAAAATTACCCTGAAGATGAAAAGTTTTTTCTTCACTTAAAATTGTGCTGCAATTGAGTTTAAAAATTGGGTTTTCAATTTAGGCTTCCTTTTTTTTTTTTTTTTTAAACAAGTAAACATCAGAAACACAGATTGAATTAGCAATAAATACTCCATTCTCTGGCAGAAGCAGGAGCTTTCAAGATGAAAATAAAAAAATCAATGTGAACATAGAGTTAAACTGGTTAAAAGTAGATGTGGTTACACGCATGGTGACACTGAGTTAAGTTAGTCCTGATTTAGCACTCTGGCTTTGCACAGGCTGACTTGAAGCCAGTCAAAATACAGAGTTGTTAGTATTTCAGCTTAATTCTGGCTCGTCAGGTGGCAGAAGACACCAGGACCTGCTCAAAAGACAAAGATTCCCACCGAGCCCACAAGGGCGAGTCCCCGGGAGCCGCCCCACTCTCATTATCAGTGCTCTCGTGTTCCTCTCCCTCCCAAGCTGAGAATACCAATCAGCTTTAATGCTTGGCAGGAATTATTCAGCCTGTTTGGTAAAACTGCCTTCGAGCCACATATAGGTTGTGACAAAGATTTCTAATTAAACAGTTTCATTAAGCAGCAGAGCATACCTTTGTAAATCCCACAGCTGCCAGCCTGATCCTCCTCCCACTGAACTCCAGAGGAGCAGGATCCCTGTATTTACATTTCTCCCTGTCCAGGAGATTTTAGGAATCAATAAGCAAAAGTTATTCTAAGTCTCAAAAAACATGCATTCTCTTTGGGATTCTCTAGGCAAATTGCTTATTGATTTTTCTCAGCACATACTGCTGATTTTCACAGGCCTCGGATTGTTTGGGGGTTTTTCTGGCATTGTGTCACGTAATCATAAAAATTCTCCTCTGATACTATGGATATCACCCAAATTTATAATGTGTCTGAGTCAATATGAACACAGGCTGTCTCAGAACACCAAAGTTATAAGGCTGGTGGTACTGGAGAGTACACAGCACTCATTAAATGCAATGCATCCCACCACACCTTCTCTGTCTGAACCAGAAGCACTGGATATCCCAGAGAAGTGTCCACCTATAACATCCTGACCTCAATGGAGGCTGAAAACATTCCCAAAACCCCCCATATTTTGAGTAAGCTGACTCCTACTCAGATGTCATGTTCATTCCTATGCCAAAATTGACGTGAGGCAGGAAAGCCCCAGGGATGACTGGATTCAGGCTCTGGGCAATCCCCACTCCTCCCTGAGCAAACCCTCTGGAAGCAGGAATCAGCTCCTCAGCTCCAGTCCTTCCTGTCTGCCCCTAGCACCTCTGCAGAGCTGCTTGTGAGCATTTCCACCCAAAGTGGCACCTTGTCATCCTGCATTCCAAAGACGTGTCCCCGCACGCCTCCATCCTGTGACAGGAGAGCCCACAGAACGGCTGCCATCAGGGAACGGCCCAGGAAATCATCCAGTGAGAATGAAAACCACAGCCCAGCAGCCTTGGACACCCTCATTAACCCTCCAGGAGAGGCTTTCCCTTTCCCTATGTTTTTAAAATAAAGGGGAACAGCTCACAGGTCAATGGCAATCTCCCCACCAGGCAGTGGGGTCAGGGTGACTCAGGGAAAATTTTAAGGCTGCAACGGAATGCAAGGAATAAGCTGTGAGAAAGCATGTCTGCCACTGCTCATCATGAGTAAAAACAGCCTCTCAGAGCTACAGCTTCCCATTGCACTCTTCCAAATTATGCAAAACACCTATCTTAAATGTCCATCATTCTTTCATGAGGAAAATCTACCAAGTTTTTGCCAGCAAGAAAAGTTGGTGTTTGAAGAGATTTTTCTTTTTTTCACCTTGCTCATCTAAGAGGACAGAAAAAATGACACTTTTTTTCCCTTAACAACATCTTTGGAGTGGCCCTCCAGCAACTGTCTGTCCACCTCTGCAGATTGCTTCATCCAGAGAGAGTTGTCACATAAGGAGAGTTAATGCACCAGACAGAGACAAGCTGCAGCGACCCACACACTCTCACATATAAATAATATAGAATATGAGCTGTTTGTGTGAGCACAGAGATTTCTGCAGGGCACTTTAATATTTTGTTTACATCTAAAAGTAAATACAGTTCTTTAAACAGCTGCTTCATGGTCCCCAGCTGTCCGTAAATATGAAAAGCAAGTGACATTTGTTTCAAAACAGCCAGTAAATTATATATCTAGAACAAAAACCTAGTAACTCTGCTCAGATTGGTAATGCAGTGGAAACTTCAGCCAGAGTACAGAATCATCCATGGGAAACGTTTCCAGTTCCCCACTAACCACCTGTCTGGACCCTGAGGTGGGAAGAGGTCAGGGACACTTGCCTGTTGACTAGGAAGGAGTCAGGGACACTTTTCCGTGGACACTCTTCCCGTGCTGTCTTATCTCCGAATGCAGAGTGTCACCAAGCAAACCCAGCCAGCTCCTTCACGTGGTCCCCTGGACCCTCAAATCCCCCTTTGACCTCTCCCAGACCTTCTCCACTGTGTTGGGATGGCATGGTCAGGTTTTGGGAGTGAGGTGGCTGCAGGGCTGGCAGCTGTGAGCAGCTGCCATAAGAGCCCAGCAGTGTCCTAGTGTCCAGCAGAGCCAAGTCCAGCTGGCTCCAGGAGGGACCAGCCACTGGCCAAGGCTGAGCCCAGCAGGAATGTCAGTAGCATCTCTGGGATAACAGATATAAGAAGGAAAAAAATGGTTTGGGGCGGATGGAGCCACTGGCAGAGAAGACTGGGGAGAGAACATGAGAGAGGAACAGCTCTGCAGACACCAGGGTCAGTGCAAAAGGGAGGGCAGGAGCTGTTCCAGCTGCTGCAGCTGAGAATGCCCTGAGACTCTGTGGAGAAGCCCAGGGTGAAGCAGCTGTGCCCTGCAGCCCATGGAGGGCACAGGGGTGCAGAGATGCCCCTGCAGCCCCCAGAGGAGCCCACACCAGAGCAGGGGATGCCCAGAAGGAGCTGTGGTCTCATGAGAAGTCCCTGCAGGAGCAGGATGCTGGCAGAGACCTGCAGACCCCTGCAGAGAGGAGCCCTGCATGGTGGAGAAGGTTTGTTGGTATTTGTGACCCTGGGGGGGACCCAGACTGGAGCAGGATGTGCCTGAAGGACTGACCCTGTGGAAGAATGGCCCACGTGGCAGTAGTCTGTGGAGAACTGCTGCCCTTGGAATGGACTCACATTGCTCCTGGAGAACTGTCTCCACAGGGAACAGAGAGGGAGCAGGGCAGGGCCCATAAAAGCCCAGAATGGTTTGGGTTGGAAGGGACCTTAAAACTCATCTTGTCCCATGGGCAGGGATACCTTCCATTAGCCCAGCTTGCTCAGAGTTTTACACACCTGAACATTGTCTGGTTTTTACCAGCTACAGCAATTGTTACATAAAAAGAGATATGAACCTTTCCTGTCCTGACTTTGATAATATTAAAACAAACTCATTTTGAGTGGGCTGACCTGTCAAGCTTTCTAGATCATTCCCAGGCCTCCTCATTATTTACTACTTCATCAGCCCTCTGTTATCTCCACGCTTTATCTGCATTAAGTGTGCCCTGCTTCTAGATAAAAATATTCAATAGCTTCTGCCTACTCCTAATCCAGGCAGACCTCAGCTCTGGGGAGAGAAAATCAGAAAAAAATCTGATGGTTGTTCTGCAGTAATGACGTCTTGAGCTGTGCCAGTCAGGTTTCAATCCAATTAATGTGAACTTCCCTGACATGGTATCACTTGCTCTTTTAGAGAATGTCAGGCAGACTGGGTTAAATGCCTTACAAAAGTCTGCTGGACTAAGTATATCAAGCTCCCCACTTCCTTTGCTACCTACATTTGTAATCTCCTCATGATTGAACAAGTCCAGGGTCTATTTCCATAAACCATGTTCCCTCATGATCGTTCTATTCCTGTCCCCTCATTCCATATTAATTGAATAACATATTAGATCCACAACTGATGTCATGCTACCCAAGCTGGAAGTGCTCAGATGACATGTGGACTGTGATGCAGAGTGTCATTCTTGCTGAATATTTCATCATGTTGCCATTTCTGAGTCACTATTAGAGATTTTATCACCTCCATCTTCCAGGGGGCCAGTAAAGGTTTCATCTTCCAAAGCTACACAAGAAAATCCTGCTGCCAGCTGTGGTTCTTTCTCTCTGCTTTTAGATTCCACATCATACTACCAGATAATTTCCTCTTTTGTGTTGCTTTTTTCCCTTTTTATTTCCTCCATTTCTCCATTGAACACCCTTCCTCTCCTATTGCTGCACTGTGGCATTTTGGTGGGAAGGCTCCAAACTCCATTCTCATTTTATTCTTTTCAAATTTTCTTGACAACATATTTTTAGCTTTTAACTTCTCCCACTTGAAAAACTTTTCCATTAAATACATAGGGACTGCGTCCTGTCTGCACCATCAAATCATCTGGGATCCTCAGCAGCCAACATCTCCCATCCCACAGGGTGATTTGTCTCCATTCCTCATCCAAAAAGGTCCCAAACTGAGGTGCACTGGGGAAGATACAACAACTTTAGTATCAGGAAATGATCTCTGACAGTTTGAGAAGACTGCAGGGGATTAACCAAAGACCTCCTTAGTGCCACAGGATAATTCTGCATCATTCCTCAGTGCACCATCCCTCAGGAACAGAGTGGATGCTGAGCTGGGCTGTCCACAGGTCTGGACCTTAAAGCACTGTGGGCTTGTGAGAGGCAGAGGGATTGAGGCTCTCCTCTTCCCAGGATTGTCCCACTGGCACAAACTCTTGTCGATGCATTTTTGGACAGTGAGGCACAAACGAATGTGGAAAAGTTTGGCCCACCTGCACACCTCATTTTTCTAAGCACAGCTTTTCAGCCCTACCTAGGCCAATCAAAAAGAAAGACAAAGCCGAAATCAAGAACTCAGCATCCTGAAGATCACCCTGAATGCCACTGTCCCTTGTCCAAGCACAGGTGGGGTCTGTGTACCTTCATATTGCTACCAAAATCAATCATTCCTTGAGATGGCAACTCACTAATCTGATATGAACTCCCAAGCTCTTACTGCAGCCAGCACATGAGGAGAGTTTATCCTCCATCCTCCTCCTGCAGCAAACTTCCCAAGGAATCTCTGAAACTGGGTAGGTCCAAAGAACAGGGGTGTTTGAAATAATAGGAAAAGTGCAAGGAGAGTTGAATTTTTAAAACCCAGGTAATTGAATGTCCAATTTCCCTGCTCCATGCTACACTGAGCAGTGCTGTCAGCACTGTGTGTTAAACACTAAAAAAGGATGAATCTGGTGGAGCTGTGAGCTGGCATTGGTGTCACCACCTCCACTGACAATGTCACGTCAGGATGGGGCTTGTTCTTCTGGAAACTCCAGCAGAGATCATCAAGGACAACTCACAGAATGTTTGCAAAGCCTCCCTCCCTTCCTGGTGCCACCAATTTCCACAGAAAAACCTCCTGATCACCTTATTTATTTTAATAGAATACCTATGGTCTCAGCATCTGGGTCAGAGGAGTCCACACCTCTTTCTCCTCAGCTTTCCCTCTTCTGCTCAAGGTTCTGTAGGAACATCTGTGGCAGAGGGTAAGCCCACCTTCTACTAAGTTTGCTGAATTAGGCTGATATCTTGGAAATGGTTGTAAGCTTTTCCCCTTTTCTTCTTTATCTGTCACTGCAGAGACAGCCTGGGAGAACAGATTTCATTTCTGCAGCTGGCCAGCAGTAAGTTTTGTCCTGAACTATATTTATTTTTGTGTTTCCAAAAGTTTCCAGTCAGAGTATCAAGTTTAGTTCTTATCAGATAATTACACAGCACTTGCCTCCTGAGGCAATTTTAAATCAATCTCAGGAAAGGCAGTAACTATACACTGTAGATAATTATAGTCCATTAAAGTACCTTAAGATTAGATTCAGAGATCACTAATCACACAAGGTCATAAATGTTCTGCACTTTTCCGTGCTGGTGTCTGAATTTTGATATGTAGCCCTTTTGCAGGAAAAAAAAAAAATTCTAGCGTTTTTTATTGAGCAAAATATCAGATGCAAATAACAAACTAATTAAAAACATGTTAAATGATTGCCCTAAAAGCTATCTCACTTCTCACCAGTCAGTCACAGAGCAAGAATCGAGCATAAAGCAAGACTGTCATTTTAAAGATAGTCTTGACAAAACATGTCATATTTTATATTTAAAATAATGTCTAACCAAACGCCTTCCTTACCCAAGGAAAATGGCTGCTTTAATTGCTGTGAGAGATGTGAGAAGCGTGCCTGTCAAGGATTTGATTAAATGAAGAAGCACCTCGCGCATCGCAGCGAGCGGAAATTCTCCAACTCAGTGTTCTCCCTGTGGCAAAACATCATTTTTGCTGAAAACACATCAAATCCATTAAGGCAATCAAAGGCAATCTCTCTAAGGTCAGGTTCTCCCCAGCTGCAGCACTCTCAGTGCTATCACATCTGAGCTGTGGCTGCTCAGTGCTGCCTCGTGCCCAGTGATCACCAGTGACAGCCCTGGGGCTGCTGCTCTCCTGTGGCCTTGTCACCATGCCAGAGGCCACATCCAAGCACTGCCACACCAACAGACCCTGGGGCAGGAGGTGCCAGCCCTGACTGGTCCACAGAACAACCACAGCTGGGTTAAGAGGTGATCCTGGAACAGATTTACCCAACCCAAGCAGAGTTCATCTGTAGACTTAAAACTCTAAACCAGTCTGGGAAAAATGGAATGGCATAAAACTCCAAACCACTTCAACTAGGGTCACCACCAGGTCCTTTGTGTCGTGACAAGATGGCCCATCTAAGACATGTCACACTTATCTTTGTTTTCTGGGTACACCATGTGAGATTTGCTCATCCCAGTCCTACGTGGCTCCTCTGGCAGCTGGTCCAGCTCCTGCTGCCTCCCAGCCTGCTCAGGATGCACTCCAAGCACTGCCCACCACCCTCAGGAACTGCAGCTTAACCAAACTTCACTTTTCCTCTCAGGTTTGTTCCTAGGGCCTTTCCTGGGTGCATTTGATCAGCAGCACAGGGAGCAATGGCTGCAGTGTCCCAGGAGGGGTGTCCACAGGCCATCCCTGCCCTTGATACAAGGGATGGAGTTACAGGTCACAGGGAATGGCTTCCCACTGCCAGTGGGCAGGGTTAGATGGGATATTGGGAAGGAATTTTTCCCTGTGAGGGTGGTGAGGCCCTGGCACAGGGTGCCCAGAGAAGCTGTGGCTGCCCCAAGATCCCTGGAAGTGCCCAAGGCCAGGCCGGACGGGGCTTGGAGCACCCTAGGCTAGTGGAAGGTGTCCCTGTCCATGGCAGGGTGATTGGAAATTGATCTTTATGGTCCCTTCCCACCCAAACCACTGTGTGGTTCTGTGAAAACACAACGTGAGGTAGAGATTTACCCTACTCAAAAGCAAACCTTGACCTGAAGCAGTTGTACCCCAGCCTTGCTGATTCCACAGTTGGTGGAATGCAATTGATTCATGCTTGGTGGCTCCTTGGACCTGCCAAGAGTGAAACCCCTGCTCAGAGCAGATATCAGACAGTGCAGGCAGCTCTGGATAACCTCCAGGCCAAGTCAAATGTTTCAGGGATCTCCAGCTGATATTTTAAAGGCCTCTGCTTTCTACAAGTACTTCAAACTTTTTATTCCCAGACAAGATGAAAGCAAATATTAACAAAGAGTTTGCCTGGGGATAAACAAGCTGTTTTTGCAATGGCCCCACGTATTGGCATCGCAAAAAAACTCACTAAGTGCTTCTATATGACATGGAATCATTTAGTGTCACTAGGACCAACTCACCCTGTTCTAGGGGCTTTTCAGACCTCTGGAACTGTCATTTCTCAGGTTCTCTGTAATTATTTCTCCTAGCTCTGGTTGCACAAAGTAATCTGACACCAAGTACTATTCCTTGAGAAGAATTTGCACACTTTTTCCAAAGCCCCACCTCTCTAGATGAGTTACATTCAGGGTTAACCTTTCTTGTAATATTTGATGTCAAAACAACAATGGGGAATTTACAAGGGTTCTTCCAGGGTTTCAGGAAACTGCCCACAACCAGACCAGAAACAATAATTATAAACATTAAAAAAAAACCCAAAAATATATTTGCCTGCCTCACCCAGAGTAACACATTCATTAGGGCAAAGTCAGAACCTCTGAAGCATTTTAAATTCCTTTCTTGTGAATCACAGAATCTACCTTCCTGAAGATGCAAGAAAATTCTGGATGCTCCCACAGAAGGAAACGTTCCCTAGAGTGTCACTGACATATTTTATGAAAAATCCTTTTGCCAGGATTTCTTCTCCTGGGAAGCTTCAGCTTCTCCATGTTTTGCTCCTCTGGAATGTGGTTTGGAGAATTGTTTACCCAGCATGTGAAGTGTTTTTAATTGATGGCCAATCACAGCCAGCTGTGTCAGACTCTCTGAGTCTGTCACAAGATTTTATTATTCATTCTTTTTCTAGCCTTCTGATGCCTCCTTTGTCTTTCTTTAGTATAGTTTTAGTATATCATTTTATTTTAATATAATATAATAAAATAATAAATCAGCCTTCTGAAACATGGAGTCAATATTCTCATCTCTTCCCTCGTCCTGGGACCCTCAAACACCACCACACCCAGAGCAGTGAGGGCAGGCTTCCTGCTCCACCCTGTGCATCCAGACCTGATGCCTCAGAATTCCCCCATCACCAGGGGATTCATCTCACCCAGCAGCAGGCAGCTCATCTGAGCTGGTTGCTCACACTGCTGCTATTAGAGATTTCTCACACTAGAGAGGAACTGGCACTCTCAGAGAGTAATCACCTAATTTCCTTAGACATCCCCTGCAGAATGAGATTAATTTGTGGTACAGTAGCTCCCTAACCTCAGTCAGAATCTGCAAAGTGTTCGTGCAGAAAGACCCAAAAACTGCTGACTTCTTTCACATGCAGAGAGCTGGCTCATTAATTTTTGGCTTGCTCATAATTAAAGACACTAAGGAAGCCTGAAGTGGCATGGATTCCATATTCCTACAGCCAGCACAGAGAACATGACAGCATTTTCACCAAAAATGCCTGCTTTTGGGGCTGCTATTAATGAGTTGTAAACATTGAGTACATGCAATAATTCATTGTTGTAAAGGTCAGAAGACAGAAATCCTCTCTACAAGGGAAAGATTTGTATGCAAGGACATAAACCAGGATTTCAGAACAATGAAGATAATCTGGGCTTTTATGTTTTCTTCTAATTCAATAGATCACACACACTTAACATTGCAAACA
The DNA here is from genome assembly GCF_027477595.1 of Haemorhous mexicanus. Lineage (NCBI taxonomy): Eukaryota > Metazoa > Chordata > Aves > Passeriformes > Fringillidae > Haemorhous > Haemorhous mexicanus. The sequence continues at coordinate 25,179,555 of NC_082349.1, read as the reverse complement.
TGAGCTGCTCCCCTCATCAGGGAAGCTGCTCAACATTACACTCAGGTTTGCAGAGAAGTCATTGTAGGACTGGGAGCTGAGTTACCACAATGTCAACAGAGGAACACAGAGAAATCAATTTATTAGATTTTTTTTTTTAGTATCTGAATTATCTCAGAAATTTCTAACTGATTTAACTTTCAAAGCTGGGCTTTAGGAAGCTCATCTGGAATATATTATTAATCAGGAGTATTAGAAATGTTACATGGTAATGACTGAAGCCCTCGGTGAGATCAGGGTTGCCTTGTGTTTGCTTCATACCACTCGGTAGGGAAAAAATCCCAATCCCTAAAACATGTGCAGTGTTTGAGAGACAAGGCAGAAAAAAGGTAAAGGAAACACAGACACAATTAAGAAATAAGTCTGTGAGTAAACAGCAGGTCCATGATGAAATCAGCAGCAGAACTGACTGCTCTCACATCCCAAATCAGCACCTTGTACACAAAATCATTGTATTCTAATGAAAAATCTTTATCTGTAATAGTTGAAAACAGCATAAACTTGAGCTCCATTTCTCCATTTCTAGGAGAATGGTATCTCAAAACAACATTCTGGAGGAAGAAAGAAAAAACCCAAACCACAGAAAATATCCATACGCTGCACTCATTTACCCAGAAGTGAGGATGTTCCATTTCCTGTTCTGCCCAAGTGAAACCAAGGCTATTCTTCTATTGAGCCAGGAAAGATGATCGCCAACACAAACCAGGATAATCCTTCAACACAAACCTGAACATCCTTCAGGATACTCAGCACAAGGAGAGGGAAAGCAAATTGGAACCTGACTTTGCAAAGCACCGCCTGACACATTCCTGTGAGTCCTGCCAGGCCCCACTCCTTGTGACAAAGTCTATTTAGAAATTTCAGCAAATTACTGTATAATTTAAATACCTTTACAGCAAATAGGGATCCATTTCTCCCCGGGCTCATCTTGCACACGGCAGGGAAGAGCCTTGCAAGCTTCTCCTTTACTAAAATCAAATTCATGTTTGCTGAGGCTGCACTAAAGGGGTGTCACCACTCTTCCTTCTTTCCTTCCCTTCTCAAAGGCAAGCAGGGAGCTGACACCGTGGAGAGATAACAGTGTTTAGCACGGACACCTTCCCTTTCAAACAGCACTGATTTCATGCAGAGGGATAGACAATCTCCATTTCCATAATATTTCATTTCAATACTCCTTGTGTAATGGAATCTTGGTTAGTTTAATATCACAGCGCTGGTAAATGAAACTCTCATCTCAGTCAGTAAGAACAATGTTTGGTTTTGGCCTAGAGCAGGGAAGAACGATTGAAGCACTTGGGAATTCATTTCAAAGGCTGTGGAATGCATTTATATGGCCACATCCTCTCTCCCCTCAGACACCCACCAACAGCAGGGTCTGTAGGGTGCAGGCTCTGAAAGCATGTGCTAGCAATTGTCAGAATCTAAACGGCAGCCTGAAGGGATGATTAATTAGCAGAACTGCCAGCAAAATGGCACAAATGGCAAACATGAATAACACTTGTCTCAACAAGCATTTTGAATTTCCTTTCATATCCTCACAGGCAGAGCCCAACAAAGATGCAGCAAAGGGCCAACTTTCCAAGTTTTTAATCACTTTGGATCATTCAGGCAGTCCTTGATCCACTTTAATTCCATCAGACAGCAATATTGTCCCCTGCACAGTCCAGAGTTAAAAACTGCCAAGGTCAGAATGGGAACAGGAGGGGAAAGAAGCTGGGGAGATGTGTATCGCCTACAGCCACCCTGCATCCCACGGAAGGGACAGGAAAAGGGCATTTTTAGTGACCAGGATAATCCTTTCCATGTTGGACAATTCACAGAAGGCACAGCAACTCGACCTTGTGAATAAGGAAAGGCCCATGATCCATAGGAATGCCCCAAACTGACCAAACCTCAAAGACTGAATTCCTCCCATCAATACTGGATTACCAGGAAAATCATTCTTTGCAAGGATCTCTGACTCCCACTTAGCAAAGACCATGACAAAGAAAGGTCAGATTTGCTCAAGTCCATCCACCAAACCTCCTCAGGCCTGGCCCCCTGGACCTGTGAGGGAGCCTTTCCTTCAGACAGACACTTCCTTCTGAGGCCAAGGGGTGGGAAATTGCTGGCATCATATTTCTCTTAAACAGTTCAATACATCAAAGTAAGCTAATTTTTGTAGTCCTGTACTTCTGACAAGCCCCGTATGTTAATAAAGGGAAGCACCTGCCTGCTGCTTGAACACACCTTTGTAGTGCTCTGATTTCATCACTCATAGTTATGTCTTGGCTGAGGATAAGTTTTGAGGAAAAAAAACCAAAACACAAAAAGCTGGAACAAGGCATGAGTTTTAGGAGCACTTGAATTGAACTTTTTTAGCTTCTAATCCCACTTACTGAGTTCCAAGACTTTATGATCTCATCCAAGAGTTGTGATCCAACTCATTTAAAAGTATTAAATCATCAAATAAATACTAACATCAACTTAGATTATAATAATTAAATGCAGCTTCTTTACTCCTGAAGTGGGGGGTAGCCAAAAGCAGCCACCAGTATCTTTTCTGTCTAAGAATTATTGGCTGGGCCACATTTATTGAGCATCAGAAAAAACCAGCAGAGAATATTCTTAACACCCAGTTGCAGCAGAAAACACCAATGTGAGTATTATAAACAAAAAGTGGAGTGATATGGGGTAGATGTCTTACCTCATTCTCAAACTAATTTACACTGTTCCTCAAATAATCTCAGTTTTTATTCACTCCAAAGGTGTGTTTGAAAGTTTCCAGTCATTCCTTTCCAATGCAGGGTTTGTGTCAGTCCAGTAGCACTCAGCTACACTGGAAAACTTCTATTTTTAAAACTACTTTAAGATTTTTATTTTTCCCAAGAAAATTCAAAATGTAACAGCTTTGATCATTATGCTATTGAGTCTCACTTTTTGGTACCTATTGAGGTGATTTTTTAAGACACAATAAAACTTTGGCTAGTTTAGCACTGCAGTAAATAAGATGCTCCTTGCTGTGAATAAATAACCAAACGTTGTTAATATTTCCACGGTGGAGATAAAAGCTTCCTTTGCTGCTAAAAGTATCTTTATCAAGATTCATGAGACCAGGAACCTGCTGCTCCCACAGCACAGCTACTCCAGGTTGTGAAGCCATGGGGCACCCTGCTCCTGGGTGGGCTCTTGGACACAATTTTCTCTTCTCCAGGCCACGGGTGCCACCACCTTCAGGGCTTTTATGTGACAAACAAAGGTGACAACTCGGCAAGCCAGTCTGGCTGCAAAGTTACAGCACTGTGATGAACGGGCTCCTGAGGGAATCAGGCTGGGCTTAAACATAAAATATTACACAATAAAAGCTTGCAAGGCAAACCATGATTTAAAGAGAGGGAGAAAATGTAATCCTGATGAGCTTGAGATGCATTAAATACACTGCAGTTTTGAGAGCTTTCCAGAGATGCCCTTCTGGTGTATAAACTATGGAATCCTGGGGTGGTTTCGGTGGGAAGGCACCTCAGAGACCTCATCCCACCCCCTGCCATGGGCAGGGACACCTTCCACTAGCCCAGGTTGCTCCAAGCCCCATCCATCCTGTCCTTGGACACTTCCAGGGATCCAGGGGCAGCCACAGCTTCTCTGGGCACCCTGTGCCAGGGCCTCACCACCCTCAAAGGGAACAGTTCCTTCCCAATATGCCATCTAACCCTGCTCTCCTGCAACTTAAAGCCATTCCCCCTTGTTCTGTCCCTCCATCCCTTGCCCCAAGTCCCTCTCCAGCTCTCCTGGAGCCCCTTTAGGCACTGGAAGAGGCTCTAAGGTCTCTCCAGAGACTTCTCCAGGCTGAACAACCCCAGAAAGTTAAGGCACGTGGGATGAATACAACTAGAAAGCAAAACAAACCAAAAATTATCAAACAAACACCTGGAAAAGAGAAGCAAATAATTCCTTCAAAGTGTTTGTTCACTACTGAGAACACACAGCAAGGATTTCACGCTGTCTCCATTCATTTGAGGGGGAGACAGTTGGGTTTGGAGTTTTTTTTTAAGGGAACGTAATAAAGCACATATAAAACCCTGTTCTGCCTTTCACAGGACCTGAAGGGCAAAAACCTTGTGAAATAAAGAGAAATGTGAAGCAATCACTCTGCAACAATGACCTTAGAGATGGCTCTTTATTTGTTTAGGGTTTTCTGTTATTTTCTGTAATAAGTCCAACAGTGTCCAAATGAAACATTGCTTAAAATCTCATGGCATTAATTCTTAATGAAAAAAAAAACCACTCACCGGCACTGGCAGCCTTCTGCCATCTAACAAAGACCTAGAATTTTATCAGGGATCCTAATTAGGGCTCGTTACCTGAAGGAAGGCCATGGGTGAGGTTTGTTTTCTCTGAAATCCTGATGGAGGAAGAGGAGCAAAGGAGCTGAGCCACTCTCCCAGCTGAGATGTGGAGCTCACACTGCTGCTCAGCCTCCTGCTTCTCAAAACCAGAGGTTACAGGAAGAAGGTCCTGGAATAAAATCCTGATATGGAGGAGTTTGGGTGGTTTCATTTTTCTGAGACCTTCATGCCTGCAGTGGAACAAACCTGTGCTTAGCACAGTGTTATATTTAGCTCAAAAACAATGCAGTGCACAGCCTTTGGGTCTTTCACAGCAGAAAAGTCTGTAATTTAATTCCAAAGACTGCAATTGCCAGGGCTGCAGTGAGCTGAAACCATTCCAGCAACCAGAGCTAATCCTGTAAAAAACATGGAATATAAAAATAGCAGCCCTTCAAATGAAGGCCAAGTCAGTGCAGAGAGAACAGGCTACTACAGGCATTTTATTGCAACACCTGTCATGGGGCACTGGCTTCATTTCTGCATCAATACCAGCACAAATTGATCAAATCTAGAGGTCTGATAAAGCAAAACATATTCTGTATGAAACACACCAAAGACAGGAGGGGTTGGGTCGATGTCAGAAAATCCACAGTCCACCTGACTATCCAAAAGCTTATTTAGATCAAGCCTAAACATGTTTTTTGAATTTTATTTTATTTTATTTTATTTTATTTACAAAACAGATTTGAAATCCCTTTGTGGACACTGGTCTTTAGCTGAAAACACCACCACCATCATTTGCTGCCTCTTTTACTCATCTTACCTTTCTACGTGATTTTTCTGGAAGTGCAAAGGCAAGGAAAAGAAAGGGCAAATAATAGTTATTCAAATAGTAAAGAATAATCGTCTATCCTAAAATCTAGGATTTTTCCTTGCACTGGAATCTGTCCTAATTGTAAACACAGAGTTACAGTCACAGTTTTTAAATTTTGTTGCTTATATTTTGCATGTATAAGGATTCCATAATTCCTGCATCCTTGAAGTCCATGGGAGTTTGTCAGATTCTCTCCTTTCCTTAGAGAGAAATGGTTCCAGATGTAACAGCTGAATTTATAGCACTGATTTGGTGTGAAAGATATGAAAACAATGACCAGGCTGCCACAGAGGAGAAGAGGAAGAAAAGGAGCCTTAACTAAAATCACAGCTGTTGCAGACACGTGGGGCAGGCCTGGCTCCCAGTTTTTAATGCTTCATGTGCACAAGGCTAAGTGCTTCCACCCAAAAGGCAAAATAAGAGACTCCCTCCAGATGAGAAAGTCAATTTTTTTTTAAAAGCATTAAGGAACAATTAATCATTTCCTTAAGAAGCATTTCTTCTTGGAAAAAGCAGGGAAAGAGTTGGAATATTCTTCATGAATGCAGCATTTAACAAATTCCTTCATGAAGTCCTTTATAAACTATCCTTAAAAAAAAAAGTAGTTGCCATGTTACAGGTCACAATTCATCAATAAAGGGATTATTAATTTTGCAGTATAAACTTATTTAGCTGCCTTACCTCCCCTGAACGGCATTGTCCATCAAAAATAAACCCTCCTCGGTGCAAGGCAGAAGATTCTGTGACCCCCTGAGTTCTGTGCTGAGCTCTACAGGAGAAGAATTGGACCAAGAGTTTCAGGGGTGTCTCATGCTTTTGTAGGGAGGTGGTGGAGTTTCCATCCTTGGAAATAAACAACAACAGCAAAAAGGAATTTGAGAAAGCTACAGTACCTTCCAAATTAGCTGTGCTCTAAGTGAGGGAAGATGAAGTTGACCCCAGGAACCCTTCTGAGTTAAAGAATTGGAGTTAATAGAAATAACAAAATTATTCTGTTTAACAGAACAATAAATAAAGCAACTTAATTTACTAGCTAAAGAGTAAGCTCAAATATAAAACATAAATAATTGAGTAAAGTGAAATTCTATTATTCTGAGAAGCAGCTACAAAATTATGTGCTCTTTGAAGTACAAAATTGAGCTTTAGTACATGAAACAACTTCATTTTTCATGTAGGCCACAAATCATATTCCTAAGTACCTAAGACAGGTGATAACAAATTAGATTCCCACTCACAGGAAAACTTGCTCTCTCTTCTTCTCTACAGCAGCAGGTGCTCGTTTGAAAATGCTTTGCTTTAAGCACATATTTAAAGCAAATTTATGGGTGAGTTGGGAAAGAATGTATCAGTTTAAAAAAGAGTATGGGAGAAGAACAGGGAGGTGGTGGAGTCCCCATTCCTGGGTGTCCAAGGGAAAGCTGGACGTGGCACTGGGTGCTTTGGTTGGGTTGACGAGGTTAGGATTGGTCACAGGTTGGACTCGATGGTCTGGGAGGGCTTTTCCAGCCTCAGAGATTCTGGGATTCTGCATTTTAGGGCAGAGTTTGGGTTTAGGGAAAGTGCAATCCCAGGGCCTCCTGGCAGCTCAGGGAGTCCCAGCTGGGTGGTGATGCCTCGTGGTGTGGACACAGCCCCAAGAGCCCTGAAGCTGTGTCACCATCCCAAGTGCAAACTCCAAGGGACACAGGGAACACAACAGCCTGCTCAGATCATGTCTGCTCCACTGAGCCTGTTATGAGTTTGTAATAATGTTGGGGAGTTGTTTGTTGTGGGGGAAGGGAAAGGGTCCAGAACTTGGTGGGGGTAGGAGGTGGACAACTCAAAGAGTGATTGGGCTGGAGCATCAACCAATCACTCAATGCCCTGGGGAAATGATTGGTCCAAAATGAACCCCGGTAAGGACCAATCAAAGCACCCAAATTCCACCAATCGGTGCGCGGATCCAAAAACCCACCAATCCTGGACCAGGAGTTTGTTATAAAAAGGAGAGTTTTCTGTTCCCGGGGGTTCTTCTTTTCTTGGGAGTCTTCTTCTTCTTGGGTTCTTCTTTTCTTGTTATTTTGCTCTCTGGTTCCTTTCTGGTTCCTTTTTTGAGCTGTTGTGTGAGGATCTGGGCTTATCCCAGATTTTCTGCTCCCACCGACTGGTTTTTAAATAAACGAGAGCCTGTTTCAATCGCTTTCTGAGATCTGGCCTCGTTCATTTTTATACCAAGCCCACAGCCTCTCCCTGCTGGGGGGGCTCCTCAGCCCATGGCCTCGTTTAGCAAAGGCCATTGTGGGTACAAACCTCTGCTCCCAATGGTGATGCCTCAGGTTTGAGCTTTTGTATTTTTCAGATTCTGTGCTGCTTTGGTGTGTGGGTCTGAGCTTCATATTAAGTCTTGGTAAGCTCTCATCACAGAGTAGGGAGACAAAACAATTCCTGTTTCAGCTGGGCGCCAAGGACAAATGATCCAAATCTCAGCCCAAGAGCATAAACAACGTGAGATGAAGAGAGAAAAACAAGAAGGATGGGACTGCCTGGGCTAAAGCTGGAATGGGACAATGAACTCCAAGATGCAAATGGAGCAGAACTTATAAAAGTGAGAGACCCTGTGCCTGGTCATGCATTTTGTGACCATTTTGGTTCATCTTGGGTGCAGCCCTGGTTGAGCTCTTGTGCTGCCCAAGGTGAACCCATTGAGGCCTTTTAATAAATCCCTGCTTTATTCTTTAACTCTGCCCAGCTTCTGTTCTAGGGCAGCCTTCACAAGGCATCAATGGGATTAACACAATTCCACAAAACTGTGGGTTTATTCCCTTCCCTGAGCATGCAGCTGCCTGAAACACCATCCAGGAAAAAGTGCTCTGGGATATTTTTTAATCCTCTCAAGTAGTGCTCCTCTCACAGCCAAGAAAATAACCTGAGCCCTTCAAGTTACTGTCTTCCCCCTGGTTTTCTGAATATTTTATAAGAATTCCATAGCAAAATAGGAAATATCTGTGCATAAAGAATTATGGTATTGATTTAGTTCGCATAGTTATAAAATATAAACCAGGTACCAAAGAACAACCGTTCTCAACCTTTCAGTTGTTCTATTTTGTATTCCATTTCATGTTCACATCCTGATACAGCATTTATTTTTATTATTGGCAGCAATCTTTGCTGTATCCTGGGAGTTCATTATGGGAGTTTTCAGGATACCTGCTATAAAAACTTTTCTCCTGGATTTCTAAGTCACTAACAAAATGGCAGTGATGAGTTGAATGATGATTTGTACATGGTTTGAATGTCCAAAAAGTATTATTTATCAGTTTTGTATGAGGAGCAACCAGCAAAGAGGTAAAGTACATCATAGGCTTAGACTGAGAAGGTTTGATGCAGTTTTGCTGCTTTGCAAAAGGAAAAGTTTTCAAAGTAACAAAAGAGCACAGAAATGCAATAAAAACACAAAACAAAACATAGAGCTGACAGATGTTCTATGTGCTAAAACCTACCTGGCTACATTCCTTCCTGGGGAGGTCAGTAAAATTACTGTGTGCAATGAACTTGCCTCATGTAGCAACCCTCTTATTTTGGGTGAACATCTTGTAACTCATGAGTTCAGCTGCTGAAACAGGGATTGGTGGACTCAATCCTTCTGTCTCACAACCATCCATCCATCCATCTATCCATCCATCCCAGCTCCTGTTGGGAAGACAACAGGACATGTGAGCAAATCCACAGCAGGATGAACACCTCAGGAGATGCCACCATGTCCTGCCCCACCAGCTGCCAGTAGTGGAAAATTCCAGAGCTTTCCACCAAACTCACCTGGGTTTCCTTGCTCTCCCTACCCAGGATTTTCCCCTCTTTTTTTTATTTTCCCCTTTTTTTTTTTTTTTAATTTAAACATCATCTCCATGTTTCTCCTCAGCATCCAGAGAGACACAAGCCTGCAGTCCTGGGACTCAACAGATGTAGAACTGGGAGGCTGCATAGGCAGAAAGCAGTGATATCAATTCCTTCCTTCCACCTTCCAGTCCCAGCAATACTTTTTGGCCCACCTGAATCCTCACTGAATTCTTCTTTCAAGCCCCAATTTCCCCCTGCCCCTTCCTACGTCATCCCTCAGCATCCCTTTCCAAGGGACTTCCTTGTTGGTCCAGCAAAGCTGAATTTTGCCTGGGTGCTGAGTGCTCCTAGCCAAGGTTTCTCAGGACTACTTAACACACAAAAAGCAAGTTTAATTGGAAAGCTCTTTGTGCAGCTCCCTAAATGTTTGTGGAAGGCTCCCAAATCCCAACTCCTGCCTCCTAATCGTGCCCATACAGCTTTGCAGTATTTATCTATTCACAATAGGGATATTTATCTATCCACAATGTGAAAAATGCAAAAGGAAAAGTCCTATTAGACTGTCAGTAGGAAATTAGACCTGTCAGTAGGAAAAGGCTGTTCTGTGCTTTAAAAACTGCCAAAGCAAGTGTAGTTGCCAGGATGATCATTACCATGAATCCTTTTAAGAAGCAACACCCACTTCGCTGTGAAATTTTTCACTAAAACTGCTGAAAATGCACCAAGGCACAGAAAGAAGGAAAAGGGGAAACTGTGGAATTCTGAGGGCAGCACAGGAATGCCCCCCAGGAGGATCAGTGACTCAGTGCTCTCTCCCCTTTTCACAGCCTTGTCTGAGAGCATATAAAGTTAAAATGCCCCAAACACTGTGTTTAACCCAGGATGAGCTGAGGTTGTTACATTACTGCAGGCTGACACTGGAACAAAAGCAAAATTAAGGACAGAAAAAGAGCAAAGCTGGGCCGTTCAGAGCCTGAATTTATCACATTTTCTTTGGCCAAAGCAGTGCTTAACTCCAGTTTTATGCTACTATGAGCAAAAAGAGCATAAACTGGTACCTTTTTAACAAATTAAAATAACAACAAATATTGAGCTCTCAATTTGTAGTCACTTGTGCTGTGCGGTGGGCGCCAAGTCCAGGGAACAAGATGAATGTTCAATCATATTTCAGCACAACTGGAGACAGCTGATGGAAATTGAGGCTCAGATCCAGCAGACAAGAGAGAAAGTAGCAGATTCTGATTTTCTTTGTGGAAGTTAACATCTCACTCTGGCTCCTGTGTCCCTCTTAAACAAGGAGAGATGGAAAAGCACGTCAAGTCTATTAAGCTTTTGTGCAGAGAGACATTGCAATCTGAAATGTCTGTGCCCTCAATTGCTGAAAATGTCAGAAAACTGTCAGGTTTTATGGCTGCTGAAAAACAAAACAATAATAATAGAGCTTCTGCAAGATCTGATTTCCATCTGACAGGCTGATAAGGCAGGCTGAGCAGAAATGAGACCAGCCTAGAAATGACAAGGAAACAGCGCATTCTGCCACTCACTGAGCTCTGCAACAACCCACAGCCCTCCTCAGAGTTATTAAGCTGATAATTTAAGAAATAGAACCAAAATGCATTCTAAACTATCCTTTTGAAACAGTCCTGTCCAGCTTGTTTCAGTGATGCAGGTGTTCTTCAGAGGCCTAAAATGATGTAGCTGTGATTCTTTTTGGTTTTTTAAATGTCATGTGTCGCATTATTGCTGTTCTAATGTTTTTCCTGTTAATGTTTTAATTTTTATTTCAGATACTTTGGAAATACAATTTGAGATTTGAAATACAATGCCCACGAGACAAGCTTCTGCTTGAGCTTCATTTTATTTTTTGCAGAAAAGCACGCATCCATAAAAATAAATAAAAATAAGTCGTATGGATTTGAGCCCTGAGCTTAAGACCTCTGAGGGATGTGTGATGTAGTTTTCCACACACTGCCAGAGCTCCAGGAGCATTTGGACAATGCTCCCAGGCACAGGGTAGGATTGTTGGGATGTCTGTGCAGGGACAGATGTTGGACTGGATGATCTTGGTGGGTCCCTTGCAGCTCAGGATATTCCATGAAAACATAAAAGGAAGGCAGATGGGGTTTTTTCAGAAGTGCTTTACAAGGAGAGAGAAAAACACAATTCAGTAGGTTTCAAATGGATTCAAAGTCTATACCCTGAGAACAGCCCAAGAAAATCTTTCCCTGGGTAGGAAATCTTTGTCTGGCAGATCCAGGATGCTTTGCAGGATCCTGAGCACCCTGAGCAGCCCTGGGCAGCAGGACAGCCTCAGGCTGCAGGTGGAGCAGCAGAGGCAGAAGGGACAGAGGTGCCCAAACCACAGGCACAGGATCCAGATCTGTGCTCTGGTTGTGCCCAAGGGAACATCTGGAACAATTCTGTCCCTGGACAGATATTTAACAGCAGGAATGTGCCCCAAACACCTGCAGTTCCACCTCCATACCCACCCCAAAATCTGGATGCAAAGAGATAAGCACCACGGGCCAGGTAACACCAACCTCTTCTGACCTGAGGGGTCTGGAACAGACCCAGATCTCAGACAGGACTGAATGGCTTTAAACTGATAGAGAGTGAGTTTGGATGGGATATTAGGAAGAATTTCTTCCCTGTGAGGGTGGGGAGGCCCTGGCACAGGGTGCCCAGAGAAGCTGTGGCTGCCCCTGGATCCCTGGCAGTGTCCAAGGCCCGGGCCTGGAGGAACCTGGGCTAGTGGAAGGTGTCCCTGCAGGCATTTACTTGGGAGGAGTAGAAACAGGCAGTGGTTTCATTGTCTGCCCTCACAATAAGATAAAATTAATAATTTCATTTAAAAACAAAACTAAACCAACTATCACAACCTTCCCTTGCCCAACAGGATAAATTGTAAGTCACGGAAGAGGGATCTCGCATCGAGTTTCCTTAAGCATTTTCTGCTAATTGCCTAAATAAGAAGGACTAAAACCCTTTCAAAGAGGTTTTCTCCCCTCCTGATTTTCATTTTAAAGAGTAAATTAAAAGTCAATATTCACATCTAGCAGCACAACAAACATTTTGCTGTGTACACAGCTTGGAAAGGTTCTCAGTGGGCTGCAGCACTCAGGATTTGCCTTTCAGATGAGGATTTTGTGGTTGTTGAATATATCCTTTAATAGAGTTAGAAAGACTGCTTCAATTATTTGTCAGTCATGATTAGCCCTGACACAACCATGCAATCAACAAGCTAACAAGTTCAGCATCTTCAGTGCTGTATTATAACCACAACTGCTTAAGCAATTTAAGTAATACCTTGCCTGAATACCTTCATTAAAGGTGAAACAGTGCAATTTTCATTTTTGTCTATTATAGACTCTGTTTAACCATATTCATTTACAAACCCAGCCGTGTTACTTCTAATATCAGCAGGAATAAGTTCATGTTCAGTAAAAGCCACTGGCCTCCATGGGGAAGTAACTGAGGGTGGAAAAAGTGGTTTTATGCTAATATGAAGCCTTGGCTGAGGTTGTAACAGTCCATTAAATCTATTTGGTGCCTCTTTGTCAAGAAAGATCTTGAACCAAGACGCCTCCTCTGAAGGGCAGCCAGAGCATCAAGGCTTTGTGTGAATGCTGTCGCTTGAGCTGAGTGCTTTGGTCACTGTACAATGACAAAAATGAATTACTGAAGGGACCCAACCTCTTAGCTCTAGCTACATAACACTTTCAGCTAGAAATTAAATGAGAAAATAATAAGGTAGCATTGGGAGCACAGAGAAATCAGACTAAATTAGTCTTCCCAAGGAGTTATTAAGCAAAGAGGTAAGGTCAGGTGAGCTTTTGCTGACCGGAACAATAGCAGGGAACTCTAAAAATCACACAACAGCAGAGCTCAAGGCTGGTGGCAACACAAAGGAAGCATTATGTGCTAATAAATTGTCAGGGCAAGCAATTACACCATGTGAGAGAGAGAAGTGCTTACAACCAGCCCTGAGATTTCAGGCCTTTTGAATTGTGTGACAAGAGCTGAGCAAAGTTCCACAAGCAGTGAGTGGGTGTTGTGTACCATCAATGATCCTGCAAAAACACCAACACTGGGCTGCCATGGACTCCAGAAACTGCAAATGCACGTCCTGACATGCTGGGCTGGGATCATCAGGCTGGATTTGGAGCCTGGGTGCCCAAGGGCAGGTTGGGGGGTTCTGGAAAACAAGATGCTCAGTCATTATAAAATCATGAAAGCTCAGAATGGTTTGGTTGGAAGGGACCTAAAAGCCCATCCAGTTCCAGCCCCTGTGATACACAGAAGTTACTCCCATCCAAGTTAAAGGGAGGTGATTTCACTTGTTAAATTACTGTCCTGATCAGCTTAGCAGAACTCTAAGTCATGTGAATCCCCACTACACAATGGTGCTCCCTCTCCCAAGGCATCTGTCACAACCTGGAACAACTGAGTGCTGCAAAAGTTACAGCCTGAGATTCCTTGGGGTCATCTCTGTCACAGCTTTCACAAGCATTGCTAAGCAGGTTTATATACCTGCTATTAAAGTGCTCTTTTAGTCTGCAAAGCAAATCTCAGAATGACACCCAGGGGTTCCATATTTAATGTTTCACAGAATGAGTTTGCTCAGTCTATGGGTAAAACGGTATTTTCATACTGCTGGACACAGAGACCAGCAAAAAGTGATGAACACTGCAGTGCTCTGCCTGCTGGCACTGTCAGAAACAGCCTGATGCAGTCCCCAAACTCTGCCTTTCTGCAAACTGTTCTATTTTTTTGTCCCCATCACTTTTCTTTTTGCCCTGCAGATGTGCAGACACAAATACAACATTTAATCCTGCACTTTTCTGACAGTGCATTGCTACAAAAATAGAATAAAGCTCCCCCACCCACCAAAAGAAAAGGCCTTAAAAATTAAAAAGACTTCTCAGGTAGTTTTGATGGGTTTCACTCTTGTTTTCTGCCTTTGGGAGGAAAGTACACCCAGCTGGAAAGCTCGGCCTCTGCTCCCTTCACGAGGCCAGCAGCCCTAAGGCAGCAAAGTGCACCCAGTTCTGGCACAATTTTCCCCCCACACCCTTGGCTAGTCCCTGTTTCTCCTCATTCCCTTCCAGATCCCCCAATGGATGTGACACATTGCCGGGACCTTGGGGCTCCAATTGCACCCCAGAGGGTCTGTGCAGCTCACAGCATCCCCCAGCCCCTCCCAGAGAGGATGTAAAGCTGCTGCCCTTGGAAAGCCACGACTGAACAGAGTCCTGGGTGTGATGGGACACAGGAAAACACTCAGCTCCTTCCTCTCCACTCCTGGATCCTCCTGCAGTTTTAACAGAGCAACAGCATGTGGCATTCACATTTTCTGAAAAAATCCCTTCACCCAAGATTTTTCTCCTGGGAAGCTGAGAAGCCTCAGAGAAAAAGGAAAACTCCATGTTCTTTCTGAGAACATGGAGTCAGATTCATCATTCCTTCCTTCATCTGGGGAGAACCCAAATACAATAACAGCAAGGTACTGAAATACCTTCTCCTTAAATCCCCAAAGAGGTCATGAGTGCAACTGGAAGCAAAGGCAGAAATCACTGTTTCAAGCTGGGACTGAATTGCCTATGAGTCCTTCAATCCAAAGCTCTGTGGGACACAAAGAACTGAGGAGATCCAGACCTCAGGGACCTGCAGGCTCCTCTCCTGGTCATTCCCACAGCCCTGCATCAAGGACAATCCAGCCTGCAGCAGGCAGAGAGAAAGGAGCATCTCCCACATCAGTGTACAAGGACCAAGCAATCCCTGGAGCCCTCTGTGGGAAAGTTCAGTGCCTCAAAGGTGAGGAGAACCCACCTTCCTTCCAAGGGCTGCCCTTGTCCAGGGGAAATCATGGACAACACAGCCCTCAACAGGTTTACCTGGCCAGGGACACAGAGTGGATGAGCTGAGAATTCCTCCACATCCACACATCTTGGAGCACTTTGGAAAATACATTTTTAGTGGCTGATGGGCGGGGAGAATGAAAGTTGCCAGCAGCAAGAACTTTACATGCCCTAAAAACAAGAAATGCATTAGCATCTTTATTACAAATGTAATTGGGGTTTTTTTTAATTTGTGATTGGGGAAAGGGTCACCAGTTAAAGTACACCACTGTAAAATTTGCAATTTAAATTTCATTTCACGCTGGAATGTAGAAACAGTTTACATAAATAGTATCCATTAATCATTAAAAAGAAAGGTTAGATGTAAATTAGGCTGCTATTATTTTTTTCCTGTGATTATTTATGGGTTGGTGATGAAATTTGTTTTCACAAGGAAGAAGAATTAATGCCTTTTTTGTGAAAGCAAAATCACATTCCTACAGAAAGTATAAACTTCAAGAAAGGAAAACAGAGTATTTATTGGTTTGACCCCCAAGGTCAAGTGCAGAAACACAGAGTTTATTCTTGTTTACCTTTGAGGCAGAAGCCTTTCCCTTCATTCAGTGTAGCACCTGCTGCATTACTTCTGCCCAGACTACCAGTTTCCAGCAATCTATTTTTTATATCCCATTTTCAATTCTGGGGAAGGAAAAAAAGAATACAAAAGCAAGTATCCAGAGCATAGAGAGGCTCCTTCATCAGCTGGTCTTGAGTGACTCAATGTCTTTGTGTCCTAGGTTGACTATATGATGCTTTTATCCCCAGTCGTCTCATTCCGTTTATGCTGAATAGTAAGTTTTGCACCTTTAGGACTTGCTTCAAAGATTGAGGAGGGGAGAGGAGGCGCGCAGTTTGTTTTCAGACACTGAACTCACTCCTACACATTCCTGCTTCTGGACTGCGTGGTTCTGCGGATGAACAGACGGCGGGACAGGGCTCTCTCTTTTTCTTGCTTTTTAGTTAGTTTAGCTAGCTGAGGCAAAGAAATTCCCTGGACTGTGCGCTTTTTTTTCCCTTTTTTCCCCTTTTTCTGGACCTGTTCACACCTGCTCTGGACTGAACAACCATAAGAGCACCAGCAGCTCGCATTGGTGGGCTGGGCCAGGCCTGGGCCACGGCATTTCCAGCGCCGGAGGGACTGATAAGGGACTGAGTGAGCTGAACTGGAATCTGGGGAGGGGACTTTCTGGGTTTGTCATCTCCTTTGGAGCAGCAAGGGGTTTTATTGTTTAATATTAAGTTTTCTTGTTTAATAAACAGTTTTTTTCCACTTTTCTCCAATGAAGTATTTTCTCCTGGACCGGTTGGGGGAGGGGTGGTAGAATCCAATTTCCTAGGGGGGCCCTTTGGGGGTTCTCTTCCAAATTTGCCCTGAACTAGGACACTTTGTGATTAGCAGAGAGAAAAACAATCAGCACTTTACCCCAGCCTTTCAGGACAGCCTTTTTTAAGGTATCCAGCTCCAGAAATAGGGACGATCCCTATTTTTTCAATGCAAATCCCTCAAAACAAATCTCCATGCTCTTTAGAAGAGTGTTTCCAGTCAGGGAAGACATGGGATGTTCTGCATCCTGGGATTCTATGAAAAGATTTCGATTTTTTGTTAGTTCTGAAGAAGACAACCTACTGTTACAGAATTTATTCTACTGTTTTAGGAAACCTTAGGGCAGTTTAAACTATTTCATCTCAACACTCTTGTTGCACAACTGATGGATCAATAAAAACTGTTTATCCCTGGCTAAAAGAGGAATCTTATCTGCTCCTGCAAGTGAAAAAAAAGAGATTTGTTACGATTATGTTTATATTCTCTAAGAGTAATGTAACTTCACTGTTCAAAAACTATGGAGATCTCCAACATATGTTGACAGCTGAATTTCTAGGCTTTGGGTGAAAATCTCTCTTCAAGTTTGTGCTGCATATTTTTGCTTTGGTTTACACTAAAGTTAAAACTTAAAACATACAAACCTGTACATAAAGCCACATTAAAAATCATGATCTGTGATTGAGTCATGGTCCCATCCCAGTTCCTCACAGATGAACTTGACATTTCCCTCAATTAATCCCCACCAAAGAAAGAACTTTTCCAAACCCTACAAAGAATTTTGAAATAGGATTATAAGAAAGAAAAACTGATTGTGGAAGTGACTCTAACTCACTTTACTCACTCATTAATACCCACTCTGTGCTTTGGAGTCAAGTCTTTAGTGGCCCTTCTCTTTAGGTACTATTTGATTTCTTGTGGGGCCTTGGCCTGCAGCTGCAGCATCATTTTATTTACGAGGTACTGGAGAGAGCCTGCTAACACTTGAAAAACACAAAAATAGCACTTGCTGAAATTAAATAATTCAGTGTCCATAAAAACAGAAAAGGGGCTTTTTGTTCCTTTGCAATCTGATATGTTCAAGGCTGATATTTTATCAGTTCCTGAGTGCTCGTGGTAATCTTCTCAAGATGCACTTCTGTTTCCTATTTGTAAAGGACTACAATAGCGCTTTTTTCCAAGCCTGGTGCACCAAACTATTCTCATTCCCATCTCTGTTATTACATTAATTGTCCCTGCTCTAATACAAATAGTTCCAACCACAGAGCTTTATGAAAGCACCCACTCAGGTCCCTACAGACACTCCAGAGCACCTAGGGCTCTTTAGACTGAAGCAATTTCAACACTAGCCTTCCCTTGGGGCTGCATTCAAAACCCTCAGTCAAGGCCTCACCAGAGGAACTTTTTGTTCCCTTTTTGTTATTTCACCTGAGGATGAAAACTAGCAAGAAGACAGAGAGGCTTGACAGCCTCTGTAATCTCATTGCAAATGCAGGCAGAGGGAGTGCTTCAGTTTTAATGCATTATCGACTACACCACTGGGCTAAACTTCTTTCCACTTGTTTTTCTCCCCTTCTCCCTTCATTTGAAGTGGAAAATGAGGTCACACCTTATCCCCCACCGAATGTAAAAGCACTAATAACTTCCCCCATTTACACTGGGAGAGAGTGAATAATCTAATTCCAAATCTCAAGAACAACTGTCAGAATGAACAAGTTTCTGCTGCTCTCCCTGAAGGACAAGCTCCAGCCCTAGAACTCTGTGTGTGGCCTTCATTACGGAGCCTTGGCACAGGCCCAGATGCTGTCTCCTCCAGACACCTCTTAAAAAATGGATGAGGGCCTGGAGAGCAGAGCGGGAATTCTGGAATCCTGCCCATTAGCATATTCATTAGGCATAATCAATAATTAATATGTCACTTGGACGAAACCTAGGGATTAAGTTATGCCTGTGCTAGGACTGATCCAAAAGGATTCATGAGCGTGGGGCCCGTGGTTTGTGGTGCAGGGTAGAGCTCCAGGCATGACCAGGGCTGGGCTTCCCTTCCTTTATGGGGTGAATAGCCCACAGGTGACATGGGGACACAGCACCGCCAAAGGGGGAGCCCTGCTGATGGTCACACCCCTTGCACCTCCAGGCATTTAGAAAAAGAGAATCCCAAAAAAGGGAAAAAATATATTCTGAAAATGTACTACACAACCCCTCTTTTGGCTGCTGGAGTACATTCCAATCATTCTGGTGTTTGGCAGACTTCACTGCTAACTTCTCTGACAGCAGTACCATGAATCAATACCCAACACATGGCAGTGGAACTGCTCCTTTCTGAGTGCAAACCTGAACCTGTTTTACAATTAAATAATAATAATACCCATCTATGATAGGTTCATTTTTAAATGACCAATATAACTGGCAAGTGGCAAGAGTTATAAACACTTGCTGGAACAAAAACCTTCCCAAACCAGCCTTCCTCCTTCCAAGGACATCATCTCCCCTGTTCCCATCAGGACAGGGTGCAGGTCCTTCCTTTCCTCCCTCCCTGCATAGCCATGAGCTGTCTAGTACCTAGAGGAGCAAAGTTAAAAATAAATGTGCTTTTAATGCCATTTCCAGTCTCCATTAAGTTGTCCCACAGGGAGGGGAGGGGAGGGGTAGAGAACAGCAGATTGCACAGCATTTTGCAGAAGTGGTCGGACACTCCATTACAGCAGGGCAGGGAAAGGATGAGATAAAAATGTCATTGCAAAAACGAGAATTTCCTGCTCTGTAACTGTTGCTTCCTTTGTGTTTGTCTCCATTTCAATCAGATTTAAGTGTGCTCTCTTGAATTTCCTAATGATATTATTATCACTTCAGACATATTAAAGGACTGTGACGTTCAACACATCAGTGTAAACTATTTTTCAATCTCTGTTTTAAAATGTGACATAAAATCTGAATGTATGAGATGGAGAACCCTACAGAGAGATTATGTAACACACTCAGGTTTTTCTTCTAAAAATCCATTTCCATTGAATTATTAGCATTCCAAAATGAAATATTTCTGAAAGATGATTTAATTTCCCCAAGAGCTATTGGCCTTTGCTTGAAATGAGCTGTTGGATTCTGTCCCTGATGATTAATTTGGGATGTGATGAATAGCGTCAGATGCAGAAGTTGTGCTTTACATATATTAATGACATTCAAAGTTAAGCATTTTTACCCATTTCACCAAAATGTTATTATATCTGGAAACTAAGAAGAACACAAGTGCATTATTTAACAACATGATTTATGACAAAAATAAACAAATTTGGAGTCCAGTCCTGAAACTGCTAAACAAGGCTGGGCTGTACAATTCCTCTACACTAAAACCTTTACATAGATAAACATTTTAGGCTTGGGTGTTATTTGTCTTTTGCTTTTAGATTTTCATACTCTTCATTTCTTATTAGCAAAATACTTTTAAAAGGCTAGACTATAACTCCAGTTATGACTCCAACCCAAATTGGCTGCAGCAATGTGGAAAATCATCACACATGGCCAGAACCCCAGGCTGCATCCCAAATTGCTATCTCAACAAGCATCTTCAAATGAGGAAAATTATCATTAAGCCCAAAATTCTTTCATTTTCATTTAGCTGTAAGCTGACATGCTGAACACAGATTTTTTTTTACTACAATACATTCTCTGCCAGGCCACAAACAATTTTCTAATCAGAGATGAAACATGAGAAATTTTACTTAACAAAACTCAAGACAAAAAGTAAAACTATCCACAGACACAGTTTTCCTCCCCACGGTTTCTCCAGCACAAATTCTCCCTCATGTTTCCTTACAGGTTGGAACCTGGAATAGCTGCTGTCCCTGCAGTGGCCTGAGCCCCTGTCCCTGTGGATGTCTGTGGAACCCCAGGATGTAGTTAGACCTCTGGAAAAACACAAATGCTTATTGTGATGCTTAATTGATAATTTCTAAGGATTCTTCATTTAGCTTTGCATCATGGGCCTATGCAAAGGCTGAAATACAGCAGGAACTGTGGCTATTCCAAAAGCAGGCAGGGAAGGGAGAGCTGGCAGGACCAGGACAGAGAAGGCTGTGGTGCAGCACAGCTTTGACTATGCATGAGGCCTTTCCATAGGCAGCGGGTCGGATCCTTTCCTTTCCTTTCCTTTGAGACCATATCTTTGATTTATCCTGATGGAAAGACAATGGCCCCTTCCAAATCCATTGACTTTTACATCAGCCATAATTTGAGATTGCCTCTCTGGGGATCACTTACCTTGGGGAGCAGGGAATTTTAAAAAGAGACAGTTTAATGTGCAGTGGGATTGCCACAGCTGCACTCTTTCTGTTACAAGAGGGATTTTAGACCTGATTTCCATGAAGATAAAAGCTTTTCAGTGTTGGCTAACCTTTTTTGGGGGGTAATTCTCTTAATAAGTTGTTTTGGTTTGCATCGTTTCACACCGTGATGTTTTTGTTTTGCTTCCTTGTCCTCTCTGTTGTTTGTCCTTGATTTTGGTTTACATTAATTTCAGTTCTATTTATTAGATATGTTTTTTAGACAAAGAGAAAATTGTGGCAGCTCATTTAGAAAGATGGAATTATTAATGAATCTGAGGGTAAGTTTGTCTGAAGGCTCCTCTGCACCGAGCCTACTCCTGTTGATTTAAATTGCCTTTCAGGGAAGCCCATGGCTAATCAGCTTAGAGCCCATACATTTGCCATTTATATACATACCCCTGGTATTAGGCTCTATTTCTAGGTACCTGTAGATTATTTCTAATTATTTTATAATTACAGCCCTGGATGCAGAAATTGAGCCTCCTTGCCTCTGTTAACTGTGGAAGGAGAGCTCTCCCTTGCAGTCACTTACATATGCAGAGCCATTCTGAGTCAATTGGTTTTATTATTACTGTGCTCTTCACACTCATATGCCTCAAATTGGACTGGAGCCATTAGAATTTATCTGCTGTATCGAGGCAATCAAATGACAAGGAGTGGTAGTCATTGAGGATGGATTACTTTGGATCTCAGTATCATTATTTGCCTTTAGAAATATGGGGAGACATTCAAGGCAAGGTGGGATACTTCAGGTTTTAATTAATAATTCCAGAATGCTGTTATTAACTTTTCTGTGAACTTCTTTCATTAACTAAAGATTACAGGTATAGGTTGAACACATAAAGGGAAGGATGCAAGCAGGGTATGATGAAGTCTGTCAAAGAAAAGGATTCTCTAACTTTTCCAACAAAAGGAAAAATGCAGTGCTTTTGGTCAGATTTCTAGATTTTAATGCTGGGACTCTGACACGATCCAAAGCAGGTAATTTCTTGCAATCAGTAAAGCATTATCACTTAGAGGTAGAAAACAGAGCAAAGTTGTTAAATGACAGTAAGATAGTAGACCATATAAATTGATTTTTATTTCTGAGTGTATAATTTTAATCAAGTAATTCATTTGGACTCTATATTTTTGAACTTGTGAAAGTTTTCTGGTGTGAATATTAGAAATGTATCCTTCAAAAAGGGAATGGATTTTAAAAAGTGAATATTTGATCTTACAGGATACTTGGCTTGACTGTACAAATATGATTCAGGACTTTCTCTTCATGTAGTCATAAAGTTGGACTATGGCAGAATATGCTTTCTTGATGGACTGCTTCCTGATTCAGAGGAGTGGTTCCTGAGATCCTGACAGAGGAACCAACAGGTGACAGTGCTGACACCTGATCTAACCCAGCCTGGGGACATCTGGCATCAGTCACTTTGTGCTAGTAAAAGCCCAGCCCCACTTTTTAATGGGAGGATCTTCTAACACCCCCCTCCTGGGAGTGTGTGGAGATTCCTCCCTGGAGTGGGGACCCCCTCAAGGTCACTCCTTGAGGGTGACAAAAGAGATTCGGTCACTGGGATGGGTGAGTGACATCAATCCCTACTTAATGACTGTTTTTCTAGCTTTTTTTTGCACCATATTAGTTATAGCTGTCTGTACCATGTAAACAATTCTGATTAGATATCTCAGTCTAGTCATTATCATCACAATTTTAAATAAATCATTTATTTATTTGATATAAATACAGTTGGGATTCTATTCTCAAGACTTCAGGACAAAGTTGTATAAAGCCTTGATTACACCTGTAGACTCTTTTAGACAAGTGTGGGACCAGGACTGGATCCAGCTGCTCTCAAAATGTTCTCTGAGAAGGAGCTCAGGGAGCTGGGAGATTCCTTCTGCACATTATGATGGGAGGGTCTCTCTGAAAAACCTTGTCTGAAGCTCTCATCATACTGTACTACCAAGACAGTAGTAATAGTAGTAGTAGTAGTAGTAGTAGTAGTAGTAGTAGTAGTAGTAGTAGTAGTAGTAGTAGTAGTAGTAGTAGTAACACTAAGCCAACAGCATCCTGCAGATTTATTCGTGCTCTTACTCCAGGATGATTTTGTAACCTAAGCTTGCAGTCTTGCTTTCAGCTGGGAAATGTGGCTATGAACAATCCTGCACTCTCCTCTTTTGGGATGGAGGTTCCAGCCCTGGGCTCAGCTCTCCAGGAGGTACCTGAGTGGGGGACACTGAGTTGGGAATGTCCTCAGGCTCTTGCACTGCTCTCAGTTCCCTGCCTGTGCAAAGGCCATGAGCTGGGTATTGCACTATTGGCTGCATGCCTGGCTTCTGAAAAATCACTCAGGGACATGCCACAAGCCTTTGTTGCTGGAAAAAATGTCATTGCCTTTACAGGGATGAGGCATCATTTCGGGCCTTTACTGCCTCTGCGGCAGCTGTACCTTCTGTGCACAATTGGCTTCCTGGCCATACAGGCTCTTCCACATTTCTCTGCTCTGATTTGCTCCATTTCATTTTTATTTCATCCTGTTACTTTCTTCTGATTCAAGTTGAGAGTTCAACTGATAACCAGTTTTTCTGTAGTGCTGGTTATATTATGTCAGTAAGTGGGAACAGCACAGCCTCTCTGCTTTCACTCAATGGGAAGTGACATCCTGCTGATTAAAATTTATTGCTAATATGTTTTGATGAATGTTTCAGAGCCTGTTATTGGTTTAGTTTTTTCATTGCTGGATGCTTTTTATTTCTGTTTTATCAATTCTATTTCCTTCAATTGTTTTAGACATAATGTATGACGCTAATAACGTGTCAGCTTCAAAAATCAGGAGCATAAAATTCTATTTCTGCTCAAAACTGCAGTGAGAAAGGAGAGTGATTTATAATGGTCTTTAAAATTTGCAATTACATTTGTTGATTGAGATGCCAGTCACATGCATAAAAGTAGGGAAAGATGTTTGAATTTCCTGTTTCAAATTGTTTATTATGAAGTCCTAATTTATAGATGGAAAGCGGGTTTATTATGTAAGCAAGCCACCTGTGATCAGGACTATTCACTTCCCAGCACCTCTTCAATCCTCCTTTAAGCTTCCAGCACTCCTTGAGAAGACTTTCATGGAAGTTTTATGGCTGTTCAGTCCATTAATCTCTGCTCTTTTTTTCTCTTTATCCAATAATGCCACAGTCCAGTTCCCTATGTGGAATCACTCATTTTCCTTGCAGAGATCCGGGTCATGTACTTCCCATGATCACATCAAGTGCTTTTTTTGTGATACTATTTTGTAATGAAACCCACCTTGTGTTGGAATAAAGGACTCAGGGAAGTTCAGCTGTTGGCTGAGGTAAAAAGAATATATATGTGGGGTGGTGTAAACTAATTCTTAGCTGTTTTCACCCTGGCTGCAAACATCTTGGTCCTTGAGACCCCTTTTAGCAAGGCATTTTAGTGTATGATCACTTTACACTCATCCACCTTCCATGTGCTCCCATTTTCTCCTCATTGACTGCAATTCCTCCAAACTGCTCCTGGAAGTTGGCTCCAGAGGGCTTCTCAGGGAAAAGAATTCCTGCTGAAGCAATTCCTTTGCTGAGCAGGAGAAGGGTCACTCTGTGGATGTGCTATTCCATAAATACTTATGCTCAACCATGTTTTTCCAGCTCCACCACTGCCAGCTGATTGCTTCTTTCCTTTTTTCTCCTTTATTCAAAGGATAAATGGATCATTTCTATCACCATCTCTGTTCTTTAAGAATTTCCCCCAAACTCAGATGTGTCTAAATTAGACTTTTTTTTTTTTTGTTTTCCTCTATGTTTCTGCTTTGCTTGGTTTTCCACTGTC
Source organism: Haemorhous mexicanus (assembly GCF_027477595.1). Lineage (NCBI taxonomy): Eukaryota > Metazoa > Chordata > Aves > Passeriformes > Fringillidae > Haemorhous > Haemorhous mexicanus. The sequence goes on along the minus strand of NC_082349.1, from coordinate 25,155,144 downwards.
AACTGCCTCCCAATATAGATTAATTTCACAGTTATTTTAATATGATTATCTCTCAGTCTTCCAGTTCCTTTAGGAAAATATTAAAGAATAGGAATGATAACCACAATTCCCTTGTTTCTGCAGAAGATGCCAACTTGGCATCCTCCTCCTCCTCCTCTTTTGTTTACATTCAATTAGTCAGGTTTTGGATCTGTCCAATCCAATTTGAATTAACATTTCAATTTCTCTTGCAAGGAAAAAGAAAGCAATTGCTTCATTAAATTACATTCTTTATTAAAATAGCCATCAACATTTGTAAAGAAACTTTCTAACATGATGTTTTACAATAAAAGTGGGTTTGCACAAACCAGCACAGTCTTGAAGTATCTTTTTGATTAGGTTGCAATTTAAATTGTCAGATTTTTAATGTCTTCTGTATGAGGAGATGATAAACTGATCTGAGAGCACCCACAAAAGCCATTTGCTTACTCTCTCTTGCTACAGTTGGTCAGAGGAGAAGGAAACAAAAAATTAATGAAGGGCCCATGAGCTAAGGATTGGGAGAAAACACTGTAAGAGTAAAACAGGTTCAAATTTAAAGGAATAAGGTAAATTTATTATTAATGGAGTCAGATGAGGATAATGAGAACTAAAACAAGACTTTAAATCACCTTTTTCCCCCCAGCCCCTCCTCCTTCCCGCTGACAGTGCAGGAAGACAGGGTTTGGGGGTTTTGGTGAGTTTGTCAGTTGAGATCTTTTTCTGTTCACTCATGGAGAGGAGTCTTTCCTCTGCAATGCCATGGGGTCCCTCCCACAGGAGAAAGTTCTCCAGCAACTCCTCCATTGTGACTCCAATCTCACAAGCAGCAGTCCTGCCAAAACTGCTGCAACATGAGTCACTTGTCCATGGGGTGCAGTCCTCTAAGGACAGGCTGCTCTAGTTTGGAAGCAAGGGCCCTGTCTCTCTGTCTCTGGAAGGAGGATCTCTCCATTCAGGCCTCCCACTGCATCACAGCTTCCTCCAGCATCCACCTGCTCCAGTGTGAGGACGTTTCCCATGAGCTGCAGGTGAATCTCTGCATCCCCCATGGACCTCATGGGCTGCAGGGGAACAGCTGCTTTACCACAGTCCTGACCACGGCCTGCAGAGGAATCTTGGCTCTGATGCCTGAAGCACCTTCTCCCCTCTTTCTTTTCCACCGACCTTGGTGTCACCATGTTGTTTTCCTTCACATGTCCTCACTTCCTCCTCTTCTCTGACTAGAAAAACTGCTGCTTGTAGGTACCACTGCCAACAAGTTCCACTGATTCAAAGACTGCTGTAAGATCCTGCAGTGCTGCGAAGCTGATCTCCTCCAGGTTCCATGCTGTGGAAATTGCTCATCATGGTTCCCCTGCCGGCCAAGCAGCCCGGCTGTGCGGGCAGTGGTTGCCACCACGGTGCAGGTGCTGTTTAGCACCTCTCTTCATGTGGGACACCAGGAGGAGAAGCTGCCAGCCCTGCCCTTGTGCCTGTAGCACGGCTGGCTGAGCGTGGCCAGGCAGGCAGGGCTTGCTGCAGACCATGCTGAGATGGCCCCCCCAGTGCCTCGCCACTCCCTGGAAAAAACTGCCTGTGTGATGTTTTGATTTTCTTCTTCAATATGTCATCACAGAGAGGATACCAACCTCTCTGTTTGGGCCAGCAGCCTGTCCTTCTCCAGAGCCATCAGAGATCGGCTCTGTCAGACAGAGTGGAAGCTTCTAGCAGCTTCTCGTAGTAGCTACGTCTGTGGCACTCCCTTACTACCAAAAAACAGGCCGTGCCAAATCAACACACCTTCTTTGGGAAGGATCTATCAGTCACCTAAGCATGTGTCTGATAGTGATGGATGTGCTTAACTCATGTCCATAGTCAAAGAAATTCTTAAATTTCCCTTAACTTTGGGATGAGCTGCCACTGTGGGAAACTGGCTCCAGGGCTACACTTCATATCTGTGCTTTAGATTTGTGGTTCTCTGTTTCTCAGCCTTCTTGGCTCTGAGTAATCACTCAGAAAACAACAACAACAAAAATATTTTCTTTTTCTTTCCATTCCCTCACCAGGTATATTGGTGGAACTCAACTTTTCCTCCTGGCCCATTTGCCAAGAAAAGACCTGGTAAAGCAATGTCAGTAGCTCTGCTGGAGCAAAGCAGTAGCTCTGCTCCTGCAGTTCCAGAGTAGACTCCTAATTATGGCATGAAGACATTTTATAACAAAGACATAAAAAATACCATTTTATTAGCTGTTCACATGCCAGCTATAATTAATTCTACACAGGGAAGTTTGCTTTCAGTTCATTTGAACACAGCTACTCTTAACCTGGATGACCGAGTAATTTCTTATAAACCCAGTCATGGATTAATGTTGAAAAGATGTAGGTGACCTTTTTTATTTTTTTTTAATATTTTTTTAAAACCCTGCAGCCACCACCTTGTGAATATATTAACTGGAAAGCCATTTCATCAGTGCTTCAAGACTTAAGTACTTACAAGTTGATCCCAGCTGTGTAAGATGCTGAGAACTGCTGGGGAAATGTCAAATATTGATTAATACAATAATATGCTTTATCTTGGATTCAATCTATGATTTAAATTGTGTATCACAGGAGCAAAGCTACTTCCCCATGGGCTGCAGAGGAATCTTAGCTCCAGGACCTGCCCCTGGGCATCTGCAGGGCTATCCCCTCACATATCTTGAAATTTAAACAATAATTTCATATTATACCCAGGAATGACATGTTTGGGTATTTTCACTTGTGTTGCTGGAATACAGGCAGGATTAAAAATTGGACTACGGCTGAAATTCAAGATTTTTATATGAAGTAGGCTTTAGTTATTGAATTTGGAACTCATAGTAAACCTATGTGTGTCTTTCTATATTTCAGGCCTCAGAGGGGCAAATCCAAACTCCCAAGTGCTAGTGCAATGAAGCATTTCTAGATGGAGTACATGTTAGGGCCACTTCATAAGCCAGAAGTGTGCAGTTTTCCTCCTGCAGTGTGATTTTTTTTGTCAGTAATTTGGCAGTAGCTTCTTCCGTCCTCACTTGTGAAATGCCCTCAGGAATGACAAATAGTTTTCACTTTCCACTCTAAAACTGGGATGGTAATTCTTCACTGAGGTGTGGATATGGCTTCATGGAAAGGACAGGGGAGCCCACCTTTTGTCCCGTTTGTTTCCTCTGGGTTTGCTCCATCCCATGTTTTCTGACACTAAGGTGCTGATGGGAGAAGGAAGAGCAGAGTCCTCTTCCAGACAGTTCACCTCAAATTTACCCTCTAAGCCTTGCTTGAAACTTCAAGTTTTCATGGTCTGTGTGAGCCTCAGATGGATTTCAGCTTGAGTAAAAGGAGTAGGAGCAGCAGCAGCAATGTAGTGGTGCTACATGGCTTTGTGGTTTTGTTTGTTTGGATTTTTTTTGATAATTTGCTTTTGCACTTTAGTATTTTCATTTTTAAATGCCCTGCTATTTATTATGCAAGGAGATTGTTGTGTATTGTGGCATGAGTAGGACATTTACAAAATAACAGCTGAATTAAAGTGCTGATTTGGAGACCAGACTGCAATCAGAATTTGATTTTGTGCGTGTCACCTTTTCTTTAAAAAAAAGAAAACAACGCAGGCGTGTCTTAACCTTCAGAAATTGTAAGAGCAGCAACAGTCTTAGATCAAAACAGAGACTTGAGCTCTGTTCTTAAATAGCAGGCAAGTTCAGCCCTTGTTTACATGCATGAGACTTTTACTGACAGTGATGAGCTTTAGAGCTTTAGGTGCTACTGGTACAGAATACATAATAAATTATGGAAGATAACTCAGAGGCACCAGCTTTTAAAAACACAGGCTCCAGATTCTTGCGGGGCTTAAGGATAGGATTTAAAAACTCCAATGGAAAAGGGCTCTGAAGGGGTGAATTGCTCAGGTGTCTACTTGGGATATGGCAACCTGGCAGAAAGCTGTTGTTTCATGTCACATGTGAGACATCTGTTTGATATCATTTATCACATGAGACTTGCATATTCTCCTGGAGCAACTCAGGGACACACTTTGTCAGTGCCACTCCTTGTCAGTGCTGGGATTAGGCAGGAGGGAGTCCTGAGACCTGCCCAGATCCACAATCCATCAGGACTGTGCATCCTCTCTTCCTCCTTGTAAAGTGTGAAATTTCAAAGCAAAAGCAACAGTAGAGAATAAAAAAGCTTATTTGTACAAAACAGTAGTTTTAAAGCTTTCTTTGCAGTCCTAAACACACTCTCTTCTGATTTCCAGGAACAGACTGAAGCCAACTTACTAAAGTCTCAGTGGATCAGAATTGTTGGTAAACCTGGTAAATAGTTTCCCATACCAGACAGTTTTCAGGAAATGGGGTGTTATGGTCAGCAAATCTCCTCAATTTGCATTCTTTTTTCGAAAGAGCAACATCCTGCACATTTCGTTCTTATTCACTTTTTATTCTAGACGCTTCACATAAAACTCTTTGCCATAATTGTCCTTTCAAGGCAGCAGTCAGTTTAAAAACAATGGGTTAGAGATAATCTGCTGGAAATCAGGGTATGTCTTTATATCCAGACAGATGTTCTAAGGCCTGCTGTGTCACGTGCATGGCAGTTGAGTGTCCTCTGTAATCTACAGAACACTATTAAAAACCACCAAGCAATTAATCATAGAAAACAAGATTTAATATGCATGGTAACATTAGGAGTTGGAATAATGCTAACAACTTCTGAGAACTTCCATGAGTTTTAGTACTTCTCTTTCCCTCTGAGAATTGTGTTCCCTTCTACCTCTAACCTGGGACATTGCAGTCCTAAATTCCCGAGGAAAATACATTTCACATACACATTTCTAAACCATGTTCCTATCTTTATTCACTAAAAGTACAGACATTTAATAGTGATTCATTATGAGTTTCTTTTCTCTACAAAGAGAAATTCTTTTCTTAATTGTAACTCTTTGCTAACTGACTTATCCATACTTGCAGGTCTGGATTATATTTCAGCTTTACACTCCATCAGTGTAGGCTCAGACAATATCATTTTATATTTTGACGTTTCCAAGGCATTAGAAAAGCTATAAAATACATTCAAAGAATTCCATCTAATTGCGTTCTGATATGTGCTGGGACATTCATCTTATTCACATCCATAAGGTGTCTGAAGGATATTTGAACTAGGCTATCGCTTGTGAGTTACCAGACTGGGGAAGATCTTTTTTTCATCAAAGATGGTAGCTATTCAAGAGGGGAAAAGTTCCTCAGCACTATGGTTAAACAGAACCCCAGAAAGGTTCAGACTGAAAGGAGCTTTCCAGCCCATCCAATGCCACACCTGCCATGGGCAGGGATACATTCCACTCCCTCTGGTTCCTACAAGCCCCGTCCATCCTGTCCTTGGACTCTTCCAGGGATCCAGGGGAAGCCACAGCTTCTCTGAGCACCCTGTGCCAGGGCCTCACCACCCTCACAGGGAACAATTCCCTCCCAATAGCCCAACTAAGCACTCCTCCGCTGGAATGTTCACCATTCTTTCCTCTTGTAATTTCCCCGTTTCAACTGGAGCTATGGAAACCGAACAGTCATTTTGAAATTATATTCCAGAAGCTCATCTATGGATTTTTTCCTTTGCCTCCTGAACCATGAGAGTGTTAGTGAGGAGGGTGTGAATGAGGGCCCAGTGCAGTGCCTGCTCTCACAAGCAGAGGCTCACCCCATGGCAGAAGCAGCAGCTCTGGGCTGAGCCCTGGCGGCAGCAACCAATTCCCTTCCCTGAGCAGCAGCTCTGACCGTGCTCCTCCAAAGAGAGAGAGACAGAGGGAGCCAGCAGCTGGCCCAGACCCATCTTGTACCAGCCCAAATTACACGGTATCTCTGCCACTCAGAGAGAAATTCGGGATGAGAGAAGCGCAACCAGATGCCCTCCTCCCCTCAGCTTGGCCACCACTTTTGTTTTTCTGAAGTTAGTGTTTCTTAGACATTCATGAGAAAAAAATTTGGCAAGTAAAAAGGAACGAAAGGAAAGAAACCTAACCCCCAACGACAATGTGACAGCTGTACATGATGTGGAAACACACTTTTTTCAAGCTGTGGCCTAAGCACTGCTTTCCTTGGCAGTCACTGATGTGTCAGTGCGAGCAGCGGTAGGACAGCTCTGTCCCCGCACTCTGCACCCACTCCCGTCCCAGCCGGGCCCAGCTGGTTCCAGCCGCTTTGCAGCGGCTTCGGAGCCTCCCGCTGTCCTCGGGGTGCTGGGCAGTGGCCTTGGGGACAGCAGCGCGTTCCAGGGCCCTTTGTGACACGGGGCTGCGTGTACCCCGAGCCCACTGTGACACCTGGGGCCGCGCCCCGGCCAGGAGAGTCATAAAGGGCGCAAAGAGCCCGGGGGTTGGCACTCCCAGGAGAGCAGCTCCGTCAGGAGGCAGCAGCTCCCGGGATTATGCAGCGCCAAGGCGAGGCAGAGATGCCTTCAAACAAGAGGAAACCCACAGGCGTCCAGCCCAAGCAGAGGTGTCTGCGCTCTCTGAGGAGGCCGAAGGTGAGCGATGGGCAGCACGCAGCTGCCCCGGGGCCAGGCTGGGCCTGAGGGCACGGAGGGAGCCGCCGTGCCAGGGCAGCGCTGCGGGTCCCACGCGGCCGCCTCGTCCTCAGCCTTCTCCTCCTGCGTGCAGGTGCAGAGCGCTGAGCCAAGGGCAGCAGCTCCGGAGGCCGAGGAGCACCGGGACTCCCGTGCCGGCCCTGGCGCGCAGGCGGCAGCAGCAGAGGGCCGGGCAGCGGCCCCGCACAGCCCCAGGGCCCGCGGCCGGGCTCTGCTGCGCTCGCTGCGCCGCGGCTGCCGGGCCATCCTCAGCACGGTGGCGGCTGTCATCCGGCAGCCGGGGACACAGCGGCCCCTGCGCAGGGCCATGGGCTCAGCGACGGCAGCAGCAGCCCCCGCAGCGGGGGCACAGTGCCGGGCAGCTGCCCCGCACTGCCCCTGCTGCGCCCCCAGCCCCTCACCCGGCCAGCTGGAAGCTGTCGGTGCCCAGGGGCCAGGGGCAGAGCTGGGGGCTGTCTTGCCAGCAGCAGACATTGACGAGCAGCCCTTCCCCAAGCTGGAGGAGCACTGCCTCCTCCAGAGACTGCCCGAGGAAAACAGCAGCCAGCAAAGTCAGGGCAGTGAGGAAGAGAGGCTCCCCAGGCCCCTCAGACACAAAGCTTCAGAAGAGCACTGGAAGCATCACCCATGCCCAGAGCAGGGCCCAGATGAACCCCGCAGATCCCGTCCCAGGAGGACAAAGCCCGCAGGCCCGTACCCCTTAGAGCGCTGCCGCACTCCCCGCCCCTCGCTCGACCAGCTGGAAGAGCTGGAGCTGTGTGGAGCAAGGTCAGCAGCCATGGCACTCCTTGAAGAGCTGGGCAACAAGGAGCAGCACTGGTCCACGGTTTGCCAAGCCAGCATTAGCGGGGAAGAGAGCCTGGCACAGTCCGGTTCTAATGACCCAAGCAAACCGGAGTCTGACAGCGGCCCAGGACAACTCCAAAAGCTCTTCCTCCAAGACACAGATCCATCTGTGCCCCATGGGGAAAACCGGAAGGCCCGAGAGTTGTGGCAGAAGAAGAACAAGGATGTCACCATCCACACCATCTGGGTCAACCCTCTCTGCCCAGCACTTATGGTGGAGCCTGGCTCACTGGACGCAGAGGAGTCAGACTCTGACCTGCCCAGCCAGTCTTCTGCCCCAGCAGCTCACACGCCCACCCAGCCAGGACAACTCCTAAAGCTGGTTCACCAGGACACAGATCCATCAGTGTCCCGTGGGGAAGACAGCAAGGCCCAAGAGCAGTGGCAGAAGAAGAGCAAGGACATCACCATTCACACCGTCTGGGTCAACCCCCTCTACCCAGACCTCATGCAGGAGCCAGGCTCGCTGGAGGCAGAGGAGGCAGACTCTGACCTGCCCAGCACATCTCCTGCCCCAGCAGCTCCCACAGACACCCAGCCAGCAGCTGATGCCCTGCCCAGAGCTCCAGAGGATGAGGAGCAGCATGTGAGTGCCCCTGGCCTGGCACAAGGGGGGGCAAAGACAGCAGCTTCTGCAGCCTCTGGTGCGCAGGTGGCAGCGGCAGAGAGCCAGGCAGCTGCCCCACACAGCCCCTGCCGCCCCCCCTGCCCACTGCCCAGCCAGCTGGAAGACCTCGGGCAGTGGGCAGGGCCGGCAGCCATGGCACTCCTGGCAGAGCTACGGGGAGAGGAGGAGTCCTGCTGCGAGGAGCTCAGCTCCTGCCCATCCAGAGAATGGGCAGAAGACACAGACCTGAGCAGCATCGCTGAGGAGAGCACCTCATGGTCCCTCGAAAGTGAGCCACTGCCAGAAGACGCAGAGCCAGGCAGGATGACCAGGGAGGAGATTGGCGAAATGTCCCCGCCACGCAAGTCTTGGGCAGAAGACCAAGACCTAAGCCAGGGCAGGGAGGTGGAGACCACGTCATGGTGCCTCTCATGGGAGTCCGAGGAAGAAGACCAAGACCTGAACCAGAGCAGCAAGAATGTGAGAGCCTCAGGATCCCCGCTGTGTGAGTCACAGGCAGAGAGCTGGGGCACTAAAGTCTGCACAGCCACACAGGATGGTGCGGATCAGCCCCAGCAAGCCCTGATCTGCCCATATCACACAAAAGCCCTGCTCTTGCACAGGGGCACGGGCACGCAGGCAGAAGAACAAAGCCTGTCCCAAGTGGAAGATGCAGGGAGGGATTTCAGGGAACTGGAGGCTGCCATGAGGAGCACTTGGCGGGAGGAAGAGTTGCTCAGGAGGGACAGGTGCGCATTTGGGCGTGTGCAGGGCCCGCACTCAGCTGCAGCTGTCCCCGTGCGATGGCCGTCCCGCTGCAGGAGTGCACTCAGGGCTCTGCTCAGGGCGGTCAGGAGCCTCAAAGGCCTCATTCCATGCCTCCGCTCATAGAGGCCATCCAAGCATGGCTCCACACTTCCTGCCAATGATATAACACCCACGGAGGCCGAGCAAGACCCAAAGTGGTCAGGGTTCTGTCCCGAGTAACCCTGACCATGGCCTGGACATCTTCAGGAAGGAACCTGGACAAGACAATTGAGGACACCCTCAGTCATTCTGCAAGAAGACACCAAGCTCAGTGGCAGTGTTGATCTCCTGGAGGGCCAGGAGGCTCAGGACTGAGGTGTCATTGTGCCTGCTGCCTCAGGAATTTGAAGAGTAGTGCTTGTAGAATTAAAAGAGCTAAATTCTGTAGGTTAAAGTTAGGTTGAATTCCGTAGGTTAACGTTAGGTTGAATTCTGTCCGTTAAAGTTAGGTTGAATTCTGTAGGTTAAAGTTAGGTTACTAAGTTAGAAGAGGTTAGATAAAAGGCTTATATTGAAATAAACTGATGGAATTGATAAATCAGGAGTGCCTGTTGTTTTCATTTCACTCCGGTCATTGATTTGGGGGGAAATCCTCAAGGCTGAAGTTGTGGTTGCTGTGGGTGCAGTGTGAGCTGTGTGGGGCAGAGGAGAAAGGTGCTGCCTGGGCCGGGGGGATGTGGGGACACCGAGTCCTTGTGACTTGTGGCACAAGGCCATTGTTTGATGCTAAAGCCCCTGCTATTTGTGTGCAGTTCTCCTCCCAGGGAGCTGCCCTGGAGCAGGGATCATTCTGGAGGATCTCTGCAGGAAGGCGTGCTCTCAGCCATGCCAAGGAGATTTCGCAGAACTCCCTCTTCTGCAGGAGGGCAGCTCCCAGGCTGTTTTGTGGGCCTCGCTGTGAGGCACACAGGGATTTTCCTGCAGCAGATTGGATCCCACTCGCTGTGTCAGGAGCCCCCAGAGGTGCTGCAGCACTAAAATGCATTTGCAAATGCAGCTCTTGCTGCCTCACTGGAAATCTCCTGGGACACCGAGCCTGGGAGGACACGTGCTTGGCAAGAGCGGCTGAAACTGCAGGATCCCACAGCCTGGACACTGCCTGTCCTTGGGGTTCCTAGCAAAACAGCTGCTGGCTTTGTCTTTGCAGTCTCAGGCACCTGCTTGCTCCCAAGTGAGCAACTGCCAGGAGATGTGTGCAGAGCTGCCCGGGCTCCCTGGCAGCAGCTGCAGCACATGGGGTGGCAGCCCTGCCCTGCGAGGCTGTGAATGGCTTGGTGCTGGCACAGAGGGGAATGGTGTGGGCTGAAAGGCTCCCTGTTTGCCAGGCTGTTCAAAGGGGAAAGGGAAAATCCTCCTGAGCTCAGCCCACTGAGGTTGGTGCGAGCACCTCCAGCCCCAATCTGGTGCAAAGGAGCCGAGTCGTGCAATCCCAGAATCCCAGAGTGTTTTGGGGTGGAAAGAACCTTCCAGCCTATCCAATGCCACACCTGCCATGGGCAGGGATACATTCCACTCCCTCTGGTTCCTACAAGCCCCGTCCATCCTGTCCTTGGACTCTTCCAGGGATCCAGGGGAAGCCACAGCTTCTCTGGGCACCCTGTGCCAGGGCCTCACCACCCTCACAGGGAACAATTCCCTCCCAATAGCCCAACTAAGCACTCCTCCGCTGGAATGTTCACCATTCTTTCCTCTTGTAATTTCCCCGTTTCAACTGGAGCTATGGAAACCGAACAGTCATTTTGAAATTATATTCCAGAAGCTCATCTATGGATTTTTTCCTTTGCCTCCTGAACCATGAGAGTGTTAGTGAGGAGGGTGTGAATGAGGGCCCAGTGCAGTGCCTGCTCTCACAAGCAGAGGCTCACCCCATGGCAGAAGCAGCAGCTCTGGGCTGAGCCCTGGCGGCAGCAACCAATTCCCTTCCCTGAGCAGCAGCTCTGACCGTGCTCCTCCAAAGAGAGAGAGACAGAGGGAGCCAGCAGCTGGCCCAGACCCATCTTGTACCAGCCCAAATTACACGGTATCTCTGCCACTCAGAGAGAAATTCGGGATGAGAGAAGCGCAACCAGATGCCCTCCTCCCCTCAGCTTGGCCACCACTTTTGTTTTTCTGAAGTTAGTGTTTCTTAGACATTCATGAGAAAAAAATTTGGCAAGTAAAAAGGAACGAAAGGAAAGAAACCTAACCCCCAACGACAATGTGACAGCTGTACATGATGTGGAAACACACTTTTTTCAAGCTGTGGCCTAAGCACTGCTTTCCTTGGCAGTCACTGATGTGTCAGTGCGAGCAGCGGTAGGACAGCTCTGTCCCCGCACTCTGCACCCACTCCCGTCCCAGCCGGGCCCAGCTGGTTCCAGCCGCTTTGCAGCGGCTTCGGAGCCTCCCGCTGTCCTCGGGGTGCTGGGCAGTGGCCTTGGGGACAGCAGCGCGTTCCAGGGCCCTTTGTGACACGGGGCTGCGTGTACCCCGAGCCCACTGTGACACCTGGGGCCGCGCCCCGGCCAGGAGAGTCATAAAGGGCGCAAAGAGCCCGGGGGTTGGCACTCCCAGGAGAGCAGCTCCGTCAGGAGGCAGCAGCTCCCGGGATTCTGCAGCGCCAAGGCGAGGCAGAGATGCCTTCAAACAAGAGGAAACCCACAGGCGTCCAGCCCAAGCAGAGGTGTCTGCGCTCTCTGAGGAGGCCGAAGGTGAGCGATGGGCAGCACGCAGCTGCCCCGGGGCCAGGCTGGGCCTGAGGGCACGGAGGGAGCCGCCGTGCCAGGGCAGCGCTGCGGGTCCCACGCGGCCGCCTCGTCCTCAGCCTTCTCCTCCTGCGTGCAGGTGCAGAGCGCTGAGCCAAGGGCAGCAGCTCCGGAGGCCGAGGAGCACCGGGACTCCCGTGCCGGCCCTGGCGCGCAGGCGGCAGCAGCAGAGGGCCGGGCAGCGGCCCCGCACAGCCCCAGGGCCCGCGGCCGGGCTCTGCTGCGCTCGCTGCGCCGCGGCTGCCGGGCCATCCTCAGCACGGTGGCGGCTGTCATCCGGCAGCCGGGGACACAGCGGCCCCTGCGCAGGGCCATGGGCTCAGCGACGGCAGCAGCAGCCCCCGCAGCGGGGGCACAGTGCCGGGCAGCTGCCCCGCACTGCCCCTGCTGCGCCCCCAGCCCCTCACCCGGCCAGCTGGAAGCTGTCGGTGCCCAGGGGCCAGGGGCAGAGCTGGGGGCTGTCTTGCCAGCAGCAGACATTGACGAGCAGCCCTTCCCCAAGCTGGAGGAGCACTGCCTCCTCCAGAGACTGCCCGAGGAAAACAGCAGCCAGCAAAGTCAGGGCAGTGAGGAAGAGAGGCTCCCCAGGCCCCTCAGACACAAAGCTTCAGAAGAGCACTGGAAGCATCACCCATGCCCAGAGCAGGGCCCAGATGAACCCCGCAGATCCCGTCCCAGGAGGACAAAGCCCGCAGGCCCGTACCCCTTAGAGCGCTGCCGCACTCCCCGCCCCTCGCTCGACCAGCTGGAAGAGCTGGAGCTGTGTGGAGCAAGGTCAGCAGCCATGGCACTCCTTGAAGAGCTGGGCAACAAGGAGCAGCACTGGTCCACGGTTTGCCAAGCCAGCATTAGCGGGGAAGAGAGCCTGGCACAGTCCGGTTCTAATGACCCAAGCAAACCGGAGTCTGACAGCGGCCCAGGACAACTCCAAAAGCTCTTCCTCCAAGACACAGATCCATCTGTGCCCCATGGGGAAAACCGGAAGGCCCGAGAGTTGTGGCAGAAGAAGAACAAGGATGTCACCATCCACACCATCTGGGTCAACCCTCTCTGCCCAGCACTTATGGTGGAGCCTGGCTCACTGGACGCAGAGGAGTCAGACTCTGACCTGCCCAGCCAGTCTTCTGCCCCAGCAGCTCACACGCCCACCCAGCCAGGACAACTCCTAAAGCTGGTTCACCAGGACACAGATCCATCAGTGTCCCGTGGGGAAGACAGCAAGGCCCAAGAGCAGTGGCAGAAGAAGAGCAAGGACATCACCATTCACACCGTCTGGGTCAACCCCCTCTACCCAGACCTCATGCAGGAGCCAGGCTCGCTGGAGGCAGAGGAGGCAGACTCTGACCTGCCCAGCACATCTCCTGCCCCAGCAGCTCCCACAGACACCCAGCCAGCAGCTGATGCCCTGCCCAGAGCTCCAGAGGATGAGGAGCAGCATGTGAGTGCCCCTGGCCTGGCACAAGGGGGGGCAAAGACAGCAGCTTCTGCAGCCTCTGGTGCGCAGGTGGCAGCGGCAGAGAGCCAGGCAGCTGCCCCACACAGCCCCTGCCGCCCCCCCTGCCCACTGCCCAGCCAGCTGGAAGACCTCGGGCAGTGGGCAGGGCCGGCAGCCATGGCACTCCTGGCAGAGCTACGGGGAGAGGAGGAGTCCTGCTGCGAGGAGCTCAGCTCCTGCCCATCCAGAGAATGGGCAGAAGACACAGACCTGAGCAGCATCGCTGAGGAGAGCACCTCATGGTCCCTCGAAAGTGAGCCACTGCCAGAAGACGCAGAGCCAGGCAGGATGACCAGGGAGGAGATTGGCGAAATGTCCCCGCCACGCAAGTCTTGGGCAGAAGACCAAGACCTAAGCCAGGGCAGGGAGGTGGAGACCACGTCATGGTGCCTCTCATGGGAGTCCGAGGAAGAAGACCAAGACCTGAACCAGAGCAGCAAGAATGTGAGAGCCTCAGGATCCCCGCTGTGTGAGTCACAGGCAGAGAGCTGGGGCACTAAAGTCTGCACAGCCACACAGGATGGTGCGGATCAGCCCCAGCAAGCCCTGATCTGCCCATATCACACAAAAGCCCTGCTCTTGCACAGGGGCACGGGCACGCAGGCAGAAGAACAAAGCCTGTCCCAAGTGGAAGATGCAGGGAGGGATTTCAGGGAACTGGAGGCTGCCATGAGGAGCACTTGGCGGGAGGAAGAGTTGCTCAGGAGGGACAGGTGCGCATTTGGGCGTGTGCAGGGCCCGCACTCAGCTGCAGCTGTCCCCGTGCGATGGCCGTCCCGCTGCAGGAGTGCACTCAGGGCTCTGCTCAGGGCGGTCAGGAGCCTCAAAGGCCTCATTCCATGCCTCCGCTCATAGAGGCCATCCAAGCATGGCTCCACACTTCCTGCCAATGATATAACACCCACGGAGGCCGAGCAAGACCCAAAGTGGTCAGGGTTCTGTCCCGAGTAACCCTGACCATGGCCTGGACATCTTCAGGAAGGAACCTGGACAAGACAATTGAGGACACCCTCAGTCATTCTGCAAGAAGACACCAAGCTCAGTGGCAGTGTTGATCTCCTGGAGGGCCAGGAGGCTCAGGACTGAGGTGTCATTGTGCCTGCTGCCTCAGGAATTTGAAGAGTAGTGCTTGTAGAATTAAAAGAGCTAAATTCTGTAGGTTAAAGTTAGGTTGAATTCCGTAGGTTAACGTTAGGTTGAATTCTGTCCGTTAAAGTTAGGTTGAATTCTGTAGGTTAAAGTTAGGTTACTAAGTTAGAAGAGGTTAGATAAAAGGCTTATATTGAAATAAACTGATGGAATTGATAAATCAGGAGTGCCTGTTGTTTTCATTTCACTCCGGTCATTGATTTGGGGGGAAATCCTCAAGGCTGAAGTTGTGGTTGCTGTGGGTGCAGTGTGAGCTGTGTGGGGCAGAGGAGAAAGGTGCTGCCTGGGCCGGGGGGATGTGGGGACACCGAGTCCTTGTGACTTGTGGCACAAGGCCATTGTTTGATGCTAAAGCCCCTGCTATTTGTGTGCAGTTCTCCTCCCAGGGAGCTGCCCTGGAGCAGGGATCATTCTGGAGGATCTCTGCAGGAAGGCGTGCTCTCAGCCATGCCAAGGAGATTTCGCAGAACTCCCTCTTCTGCAGGAGGGCAGCTCCCAGGCTGTTTTGTGGGCCTCGCTGTGAGGCACACAGGGATTTTCCTGCAGCAGATTGGATCCCACTCGCTGTGTCAGGAGCCCCCAGAGGTGCTGCAGCACTAAAATGCATTTGCAAATGCAGCTCTTGCTGCCTCACTGGAAATCTCCTGGGACACCGAGCCTGGGAGGACACGTGCTTGGCAAGAGCGGCTGAAACTGCAGGATCCCACAGCCTGGACACTGCCTGTCCTTGGGGTTCCTAGCAAAACAGCTGCTGGCTTTGTCTTTGCAGTCTCAGGCACCTGCTTGCTCCCAAGTGAGCAACTGCCAGGAGATGTGTGCAGAGCTGCCCGGGCTCCCTGGCAGCAGCTGCAGCACATGGGGTGGCAGCCCTGCCCTGCGAGGCTGTGAATGGCTTGGTGCTGGCACAGAGGGGAATGGTGTGGGCTGAAAGGCTCCCTGTTTGCCAGGCTGTTCAAAGGGGAAAGGGAAAATCCTCCTGAGCTCAGCCCACTGAGGTTGGTGCGAGCACCTCCAGCCCCAATCTGGTGCAAAGGAGCCGAGTCGTGCAATCCCAGAATCCCAGAGTGTTTTGGGGTGGAAAGAACCTTCCAGCCTATCCAATGCCACACCTGCCATGGGCAGGGATACATTCCACTCCCTCTGGTTCCTACAAGCCCCGTCCATCCTGTCCTTGGACTCTTCCAGGGATCCAGGGGAAGCCACAGCTTCTCTGGGCACCCTGTGCCAGGGCCTCACCACCCTCACAGGGAACAATTCCCTCCCAATAGCCCAACTAAGCACTCCTCCGCTGGAATGTTCACCATTCTTTCCTCTTGTAATTTCCCCGTTTCAACTGGAGCTATGGAAACCGAACAGTCATTTTGAAATTATATTCCAGAAGCTCATCTATGGATTTTTTCCTTTGCCTCCTGAACCATGAGAGTGTTAGTGAGGAGGGTGTGAATGAGGGCCCAGTGCAGTGCCTGCTCTCACAAGCAGAGGCTCACCCCATGGCAGAAGCAGCAGCTCTGGGCTGAGCCCTGGCGGCAGCAACCAATTCCCTTCCCTGAGCAGCAGCTCTGACCGTGCTCCTCCAAAGAGAGAGAGACAGAGGGAGCCAGCAGCTGGCCCAGACCCATCTTGTACCAGCCCAAATTACACGGTATCTCTGCCACTCAGAGAGAAATTCGGGATGAGAGAAGCGCAACCAGATGCCCTCCTCCCCTCAGCTTGGCCACCACTTTTGTTTTTCTGAAGTTAGTGTTTCTTAGACATTCATGAGAAAAAAATTTGGCAAGTAAAAAGGAACGAAAGGAAAGAAACCTAACCCCCAACGACAATGTGACAGCTGTACATGATGTGGAAACACACTTTTTTCAAGCTGTGGCCTAAGCACTGCTTTCCTTGGCAGTCACTGATGTGTCAGTGCGAGCAGCGGTAGGACAGCTCTGTCCCCGCACTCTGCACCCACTCCCGTCCCAGCCGGGCCCAGCTGGTTCCAGCCGCTTTGCAGCGGCTTCGGAGCCTCCCGCTGTCCTCAGGGTGCTGGGCAGTGGCCTTGGGGACAGCAGCGCGTTCCAGGGCCCTTTGTGACACGGGGCTGCGTGTACCCCGAGCCCACTGTGACACCTGGGGCCGCGCCCCGGCCAGGAGAGTCATAAAGGACGCAAAGAGCCCGGGGGTTGGCACTCCCAGGAGAGCAGCTCCGTCAGGAGGCAGCAGCTCCCGGGATTCTGCAGCGCCAAGGCGAGGCAGAGATGCCTTCAAACAAGAGGAAACCCACAGGCGTCCAGCCCAAGCAGAGGTGTCTGCGCTCTCTGAGGAGGCCGAAGGTGAGCGATGGGCAGCACGCAGCTGCCCCGGGGCCAGGCTGGGCCTGAGGGCACGGAGGGAGCCGCCGTGCCAGGGCAGCGCTGCGGGTCCCACGCGGCCGCCTCGTCCTCAGCCTTCTCCTCCTGCGTGCAGGTGCAGAGCGCTGAGCCAAGGGCAGCAGCTCCGGAGGCCGAGGAGCACCGGGACTCCCGTGCCGGCCCTGGCGCGCAGGCGGCAGCAGCAGAGGGCCGGGCAGCGGCCCCGCACAGCCCCAGGGCCCGCGGCCGGGCTCTGCTGCGCTCGCTGCGCCGCGGCTGCCGGGCCATCCTCAGCACGGTGGCGGCTGTCATCCGGCAGCCGGGGACACAGCGGCCCCTGCGCAGGGCCATGGGCTCAGCGACGGCAGCAGCAGCCCCCGCAGCGGGGGCACAGTGCCGGGCAGCTGCCCCGCACTGCCCCTGCTGCGCCCCCAGCCCCTCACCCGGCCAGCTGGAAGCTGTCGGTGCCCAGGGGCCAGGGGCAGAGCTGGGGGCTGTCTTGCCAGCAGCAGACATTGACGAGCAGCCCTTCCCCAAGCTGGAGGAGCACTGCCTCCTCCAGAGACTGCCCGAGGAAAACAGCAGCCAGCAAAGTCAGGGCAGTGAGGAAGAGAGGCTCCCCAGGCCCCTCAGACACAAAGCTTCAGAAGAGCACTGGAAGCATCACCCATGCCCAGAGCAGGGCCCAGATGAACCCCGCAGATCCCGTCCCAGGAGGACAAAGCCCGCAGGCCCGTACCCCTTAGAGCGCTGCCGCACTCCCCGCCCCTCGCTCGACCAGCTGGAAGAGCTGGAGCTGTGTGGAGCAAGGTCAGCAGCCATGGCACTCCTTGAAGAGCTGGGCAACAAGGAGCAGCACTGGTCCACGGTTTGCCAAGCCAGCATTAGCGGGGAAGAGAGCCTGGCACAGTCCGGTTCTAATGACCCAAGCAAACCGGAGTCTGACAGCGGCCCAGGACAACTCCAAAAGCTCTTCCTCCAAGACACAGATCCATCTGTGCCCCATGGGGAAAACCGGAAGGCCCGAGAGTTGTGGCAGAAGAAGAACAAGGATGTCACCATCCACACCATCTGGGTCAACCCTCTCTGCCCAGCACTTATGGTGGAGCCTGGCTCACTGGACGCAGAGGAGTCAGACTCTGACCTGCCCAGCCAGTCTTCTGCCCCAGCAGCTCACACGCCCACCCAGCCAGGACAACTCCTAAAGCTGGTTCACCAGGACACAGATCCATCAGTGTCCCGTGGGGAAGACAGCAAGGCCCAAGAGCAGTGGCAGAAGAAGAGCAAGGACATCACCATTCACACCGTCTGGGTCAACCCCCTCTACCCAGACCTCATGCAGGAGCCAGGCTCGCTGGAGGCAGAGGAGGCAGACTCTGACCTGCCCAGCACATCTCCTGCCCCAGCAGCTCCCACAGACACCCAGCCAGCAGCTGATGCCCTGCCCAGAGCTCCAGAGGATGAGGAGCAGCATGTGAGTGCCCCTGGCCTGGCACAAGGGGGGGCAAAGACAGCAGCTTCTGCAGCCTCTGGTGCGCAGGTGGCAGCGGCAGAGAGCCAGGCAGCTGCCCCACACAGCCCCTGCCGCCCCCCCTGCCCACTGCCCAGCCAGCTGGAAGACCTCGGGCAGTGGGCAGGGCCGGCAGCCATGGCACTCCTGGCAGAGCTACGGGGAGAGGAGGAGTCCTGCTGCGAGGAGCTCAGCTCCTGCCCATCCAGAGAATGGGCAGAAGACACAGACCTGAGCAGCATCGCTGAGGAGAGCACCTCATGGTCCCTCGAAAGTGAGCCACTGCCAGAAGACGCAGAGCCAGGCAGGATGACCAGGGAGGAGATTGGCGAAATGTCCCCGCCACGCAAGTCTTGGGCAGAAGACCAAGACCTAAGCCAGGGCAGGGAGGTGGAGACCACGTCATGGTGCCTCTCATGGGAGTCCGAGGAAGAAGACCAAGACCTGAACCAGAGCAGCAAGAATGTGAGAGCCTCAGGATCCCCGCTGTGTGAGTCACAGGCAGAGAGCTGGGGCACTAAAGTCTGCACAGCCACACAGGATGGTGCGGATCAGCCCCAGCAAGCCCTGATCTGCCCATATCACACAAAAGCCCTGCTCTTGCACAGGGGCACGGGCACGCAGGCAGAAGAACAAAGCCTGTCCCAAGTGGAAGATGCAGGGAGGGATTTCAGGGAACTGGAGGCTGCCATGAGGAGCACTTGGCGGGAGGAAGAGTTGCTCAGGAGGGACAGGTGCGCATTTGGGCGTGTGCAGGGCCCGCACTCAGCTGCAGCTGTCCCCGTGCGATGGCCGTCCCGCTGCAGGAGTGCACTCAGGGCTCTGCTCAGGGCGGTCAGGAGCCTCAAAGGCCTCATTCCATGCCTCCGCTCATAGAGGCCATCCAAGCATGGCTCCACACTTCCTGCCAATGATATAACACCCACGGAGGCCGAGCAAGACCCAAAGTGGTCAGGGTTCTGTCCCGAGTAACCCTGACCATGGCCTGGACATCTTCAGGAAGGAACCTGGACAAGACAATTGAGGACACCCTCAGTCATTCTGCAAGAAGACACCAAGCTCAGTGGCAGTGTTGATCTCCTGGAGGGCCAGGAGGCTCAGGACTGAGGTGTCATTGTGCCTGCTGCCTCAGGAATTTGAAGAGTAGTGCTTGTAGAATTAAAAGAGCTAAATTCTGTAGGTTAAAGTTAGGTTGAATTCCGTAGGTTAACGTTAGGTTGAATTCTGTCCGTTAAAGTTAGGTTGAATTCTGTAGGTTAAAGTTAGGTTACTAAGTTAGAAGAGGTTAGATAAAAGGCTTATATTGAAATAAACTGATGGAATTGATAAATCAGGAGTGCCTGTTGTTTTCATTTCACTCCGGTCATTGATTTGGGGGGAAATCCTCAAGGCTGAAGTTGTGGTTGCTGTGGGTGCAGTGTGAGCTGTGTGGGGCAGAGGAGAAAGGTGCTGCCTGGGCCGGGGGGATGTGGGGACACCGAGTCCTTGTGACTTGTGGCACAAGGCCATTGTTTGATGCTAAAGCCCCTGCTATTTGTGTGCAGTTCTCCTCCCAGGGAGCTGCCCTGGAGCAGGGATCATTCTGGAGGATCTCTGCAGGAAGGCGTGCTCTCAGCCATGCCAAGGAGATTTCGCAGAACTCCCTCTTCTGCAGGAGGGCAGCTCCCAGGCTGTTTTGTGGGCCTCGCTGTGAGGCACACAGGGATTTTCCTGCAGCAGATTGGATCCCACTCGCTGTGTCAGGAGCCCCCAGAGGTGCTGCAGCACTAAAATGCATTTGCAAATGCAGCTCTTGCTGCCTCACTGGAAATCTCCTGGGACACCGAGCCTGGGAGGACACGTGCTTGGCAAGAGCGGCTGAAACTGCAGGATCCCACAGCCTGGACACTGCCTGTCCTTGGGGTTCCTAGCAAAACAGCTGCTGGCTTTGTCTTTGCAGTCTCAGGCACCTGCTTGCTCCCAAGTGAGCAACTGCCAGGAGATGTGTGCAGAGCTGCCCGGGCTCCCTGGCAGCAGCTGCAGCACATGGGGTGGCAGCCCTGCCCTGCGAGGCTGTGAATGGCTTGGTGCTGGCACAGAGGGGAATGGTGTGGGCTGAAAGGCTCCCTGTTTGCCAGGCTGTTCAAAGGGGAAAGGGAAAATCCTCCTGAGCTCAGCCCACTGAGGTTGGTGCGAGCACCTCCAGCCCCAATCTGGTGCAAAGGAGCCGAGTCGTGCAATCCCAGAATCCCAGAGTGTTTTGGGGTGGAAAGAACCTTCCAGCCTATCCAATGCCACACCTGCCATGGGCAGGGATACATTCCACTCCCTCTGGTTCCTACAAGCCCCGTCCATCCTGTCCTTGGACTCTTCCAGGGATCCAGGGGAAGCCACAGCTTCTCTGGGCACCCTGTGCCAGGGCCTCACCACCCTCACAGGGAACAATTCCCTCCCAATAGCCCAACTAAGCACTCCTCCGCTGGAATGTTCACCATTCTTTCCTCTTGTAATTTCCCCGTTTCAACTGGAGCTATGGAAACCGAACAGTCATTTTGAAATTATATTCCAGAAGCTCATCTATGGATTTTTTCCTTTGCCTCCTGAACCATGAGAGTGTTAGTGAGGAGGGTGTGAATGAGGGCCCAGTGCAGTGCCTGCTCTCACAAGCAGAGGCTCACCCCATGGCAGAAGCAGCAGCTCTGGGCTGAGCCCTGGCGGCAGCAACCAATTCCCTTCCCTGAGCAGCAGCTCTGACCGTGCTCCTCCAAAGAGAGAGAGACAGAGGGAGCCAGCAGCTGGCCCAGACCCATCTTGTACCAGCCCAAATTACACGGTATCTCTGCCACTCAGAGAGAAATTCGGGATGAGAGAAGCGCAACCAGATGCCCTCCTCCCCTCAGCTTGGCCACCACTTTTGTTTTTCTGAAGTTAGTGTTTCTTAGACATTCATGAGAAAAAAATTTGGCAAGTAAAAAGGAACGAAAGGAAAGAAACCTAACCCCCAACGACAATGTGACAGCTGTACATGATGTGGAAACACACTTTTTTCAAGCTGTGGCCTAAGCACTGCTTTCCTTGGCAGTCACTGATGTGTCAGTGCGAGCAGCGGTAGGACAGCTCTGTCCCCGCACTCTGCACCCACTCCCGTCCCAGCCGGGCCCAGCTGGTTCCAGCCGCTTTGCAGCGGCTTCGGAGCCTCCCGCTGTCCTCGGGGTGCTGGGCAGTGGCCTTGGGGACAGCAGCGCGTTCCAGGGCCCTTTGTGACACGGGGCTGCGTGTACCCCGAGCCCACTGTGACACCTGGGGCCGCGCCCCGGCCAGGAGAGTCATAAAGGGCGCAAAGAGCCCGGGGGTTGGCACTCCCAGGAGAGCAGCTCCGTCAGGAGGCAGCAGCTCCCGGGATTATGCAGCGCCAAGGCGAGGCAGAGATGCCTTCAAACAAGAGGAAACCCACAGGCGTCCAGCCCAAGCAGAGGTGTCTGCGCTCTCTGAGGAGGCCGAAGGTGAGCGATGGGCAGCACGCAGCTGCCCCGGGGCCAGGCTGGGCCTGAGGGCACGGAGGGAGCCGCCGTGCCAGGGCAGCGCTGCGGGTCCCACGCGGCCGCCTCGTCCTCAGCCTTCTCCTCCTGCGTGCAGGTGCAGAGCGCTGAGCCAAGGGCAGCAGCTCCGGAGGCCGAGGAGCACCGGGACTCCCGTGCCGGCCCTGGCGCGCAGGCGGCAGCAGCAGAGGGCCGGGCAGCGGCCCCGCACAGCCCCAGGGCCCGCGGCCGGGCTCTGCTGCGCTCGCTGCGCCGCGGCTGCCGGGCCATCCTCAGCACGGTGGCGGCTGTCATCCGGCAGCCGGGGACACAGCAGCCCCTGCGCAGGGCCATGGGCTCAGCGACGGCAGCAGCAGCCCCCGCAGCGGGGGCACAGTGCCGGGCAGCTGCCCCGCACTGCCCCTGCTGCGCCCCCAGCCCCTCACCCGGCCAGCTGGAAGCTGTCGGTGCCCAGGGGCCAGGGGCAGAGCTGGGGGCTGTCTTGCCAGCAGCAGACATTGACGAGCAGCCCTTCCCCAAGCTGGAGGAGCACTGCCTCCTCCAGAGACTGCCCGAGGAAAACAGCAGCCAGCAAAGTCAGGGCAGTGAGGAAGAGAGGCTCCCCAGGCCCCTCAGACACAAAGCTTCAGAAGAGCACTGGAAGCATCACCCATGCCCAGAGCAGGGCCCAGATGAACCCCGCAGATCCCGTCCCAGGAGGACAAAGCCCGCAGGCCCGTACCCCTTAGAGCGCTGCCGCACTCCCCGCCCCTCGCTCGACCAGCTGGAAGAGCTGGAGCTGTGTGGAGCAAGGTCAGCAGCCATGGCACTCCTTGAAGAGCTGGGCAACAAGGAGCAGCACTGGTCCACGGTTTGCCAAGCCAGCATTAGCGGGGAAGAGAGCCTGGCACAGTCCGGTTCTAATGACCCAAGCAAACCGGAGTCTGACAGCGGCCCAGGACAACTCCAAAAGCTCTTCCTCCAAGACACAGATCCATCTGTGCCCCATGGGGAAAACCGGAAGGCCCGAGAGTTGTGGCAGAAGAAGAACAAGGATGTCACCATCCACACCATCTGGGTCAACCCTCTCTGCCCAGCACTTATGGTGGAGCCTGGCTCACTGGACGCAGAGGAGTCAGACTCTGACCTGCCCAGCCAGTCTTCTGCCCCAGCAGCTCACACGCCCACCCAGCCAGGACAACTCCTAAAGCTGGTTCACCAGGACACAGATCCATCAGTGTCCCGTGGGGAAGACAGCAAGGCCCAAGAGCAGTGGCAGAAGAAGAGCAAGGACATCACCATTCACACCGTCTGGGTCAACCCCCTCTACCCAGACCTCATGCAGGAGCCAGGCTCGCTGGAGGCAGAGGAGGCAGACTCTGACCTGCCCAGCACATCTCCTGCCCCAGCAGCTCCCACAGACACCCAGCCAGCAGCTGATGCCCTGCCCAGAGCTCCAGAGGATGAGGAGCAGCATGTGAGTGCCCCTGGCCTGGCACAAGGGGGGGCAAAGACAGCAGCTTCTGCAGCCTCTGGTGCGCAGGTGGCAGCGGCAGAGAGCCAGGCAGCTGCCCCACACAGCCCCTGCCGCCCCCCCTGCCCACTGCCCAGCCAGCTGGAAGACCTCGGGCAGTGGGCAGGGCCGGCAGCCATGGCACTCCTGGCAGAGCTACGGGGAGAGGAGGAGTCCTGCTGCGAGGAGCTCAGCTCCTGCCCATCCAGAGAATGGGCAGAAGACACAGACCTGAGCAGCATCGCTGAGGAGAGCACCTCATGGTCCCTCGAAAGTGAGCCACTGCCAGAAGACGCAGAGCCAGGCAGGATGACCAGGGAGGAGATTGGCGAAATGTCCCCGCCACGCAAGTCTTGGGCAGAAGACCAAGACCTAAGCCAGGGCAGGGAGGTGGAGACCACGTCATGGTGCCTCTCATGGGAGTCCGAGGAAGAAGACCAAGACCTGAACCAGAGCAGCAAGAATGTGAGAGCCTCAGGATCCCCGCTGTGTGAGTCACAGGCAGAGAGCTGGGGCACTAAAGTCTGCACAGCCACACAGGATGGTGCGGATCAGCCCCAGCAAGCCCTGATCTGCCCATATCACACAAAAGCCCTGCTCTTGCACAGGGGCACGGGCACGCAGGCAGAAGAACAAAGCCTGTCCCAAGTGGAAGATGCAGGGAGGGATTTCAGGGAACTGGAGGCTGCCATGAGGAGCACTTGGCGGGAGGAAGAGTTGCTCAGGAGGGACAGGTGCGCATTTGGGCGTGTGCAGGGCCCGCACTCAGCTGCAGCTGTCCCCGTGCGATGGCCGTCCCGCTGCAGGAGTGCACTCAGGGCTCTGCTCAGGGCGGTCAGGAGCCTCAAAGGCCTCATTCCATGCCTCCGCTCATAGAGGCCATCCAAGCATGGCTCCACACTTCCTGCCAATGATATAACACCCACGGAGGCCGAGCAAGACCCAAAGTGGTCAGGGTTCTGTCCCGAGTAACCCTGACCATGGCCTGGACATCTTCAGGAAGGAACCTGGACAAGACAATTGAGGACACCCTCAGTCATTCTGCAAGAAGACACCAAGCTCAGTGGCAGTGTTGATCTCCTGGAGGGCCAGGAGGCTCAGGACTGAGGTGTCATTGTGCCTGCTGCCTCAGGAATTTGAAGAGTAGTGCTTGTAGAATTAAAAGAGCTAAATTCTGTAGGTTAAAGTTAGGTTGAATTCCGTAGGTTAACGTTAGGTTGAATTCTGTCCGTTAAAGTTAGGTTGAATTCTGTAGGTTAAAGTTAGGTTACTAAGTTAGAAGAGGTTAGATAAAAGGCTTATATTGAAATAAACTGATGGAATTGATAAATCAGGAGTGCCTGTTGTTTTCATTTCACTCCGGTCATTGATTTGGGGGGAAATCCTCAAGGCTGAAGTTGTGGTTGCTGTGGGTGCAGTGTGAGCTGTGTGGGGCAGAGGAGAAAGGTGCTGCCTGGGCCGGGGGGATGTGGGGACACCGAGTCCTTGTGACTTGTGGCACAAGGCCATTGTTTGATGCTAAAGCCCCTGCTATTTGTGTGCAGTTCTCCTCCCAGGGAGCTGCCCTGGAGCAGGGATCATTCTGGAGGATCTCTGCAGGAAGGCGTGCTCTCAGCCATGCCAAGGAGATTTCGCAGAACTCCCTCTTCTGCAGGAGGGCAGCTCCCAGGCTGTTTTGTGGGCCTCGCTGTGAGGCACACAGGGATTTTCCTGCAGCAGATTGGATCCCACTCGCTGTGTCAGGAGCCCCCAGAGGTGCTGCAGCACTAAAATGCATTTGCAAATGCAGCTCTTGCTGCCTCACTGGAAATCTCCTGGGACACCGAGCCTGGGAGGACACGTGCTTGGCAAGAGCGGCTGAAACTGCAGGATCCCACAGCCTGGACACTGCCTGTCCTTGGGGTTCCTAGCAAAACAGCTGCTGGCTTTGTCTTTGCAGTCTCAGGCACCTGCTTGCTCCCAAGTGAGCAACTGCCAGGAGATGTGTGCAGAGCTGCCCGGGCTCCCTGGCAGCAGCTGCAGCACATGGGGTGGCAGCCCTGCCCTGCGAGGCTGTGAATGGCTTGGTGCTGGCACAGAGGGGAATGGTGTGGGCTGAAAGGCTCCCTGTTTGCCAGGCTGTTCAAAGGGGAAAGGGAAAATCCTCCTGAGCTCAGCCCACTGAGGTTGGTGCGAGCACCTCCAGCCCCAATCTGGTGCAAAGGAGCCGAGTCGTGCAATCCCAGAATCCCAGAGTGTTTTGGGGTGGAAAGAACCTTCCAGCCTATCCAATGCCACACCTGCCATGGGCAGGGATACATTCCACTCCCTCTGGTTCCTACAAGCCCCGTCCATCCTGTCCTTGGACTCTTCCAGGGATCCAGGGGAAGCCACAGCTTCTCTGGGCACCCTGTGCCAGGGCCTCACCACCCTCACAGGGAACAATTCCCTCCCAATAGCCCAACTAAGCACTCCTCCGCTGGAATGTTCACCATTCTTTCCTCTTGTAATTTCCCCGTTTCAACTGGAGCTATGGAAACCGAACAGTCATTTTGAAATTATATTCCAGAAGCTCATCTATGGATTTTTTCCTTTGCCTCCTGAACCATGAGAGTGTTAGTGAGGAGGGTGTGAATGAGGGCCCAGTGCAGTGCCTGCTCTCACAAGCAGAGGCTCACCCCATGGCAGAAGCAGCAGCTCTGGGCTGAGCCCTGGCGGCAGCAACCAATTCCCTTCCCTGAGCAGCAGCTCTGACCGTGCTCCTCCAAAGAGAGAGAGACAGAGGGAGCCAGCAGCTGGCCCAGACCCATCTTGTACCAGCCCAAATTACACGGTATCTCTGCCACTCAGAGAGAAATTCGGGATGAGAGAAGCGCAACCAGATGCCCTCCTCCCCTCAGCTTGGCCACCACTTTTGTTTTTCTGAAGTTAGTGTTTCTTAGACATTCATGAGAAAAAAATTTGGCAAGTAAAAAGGAACGAAAGGAAAGAAACCTAACCCCCAACGACAATGTGACAGCTGTACATGATGTGGAAACACACTTTTTTCAAGCTGTGGCCTAAGCACTGCTTTCCTTGGCAGTCACTGATGTGTCAGTGCGAGCAGCGGTAGGACAGCTCTGTCCCCGCACTCTGCACCCACTCCCGTCCCAGCCGGGCCCAGCTGGTTCCAGCCGCTTTGCAGCGGCTTCGGAGCCTCCCGCTGTCCTCGGGGTGCTGGGCAGTGGCCTTGGGGACAGCAGCGCGTTCCAGGGCCCTTTGTGACACGGGGCTGCGTGTACCCCGAGCCCACTGTGACACCTGGGGCCGCGCCCCGGCCAGGAGAGTCATAAAGGGCGCAAAGAGCCCGGGGGTTGGCACTCCCAGGAGAGCAGCTCCGTCAGGAGGCAGCAGCTCCCGGGATTCTGCAGCGCCAAGGCGAGGCAGAGATGCCTTCAAACAAGAGGAAACCCACAGGCGTCCAGCCCAAGCAGAGGTGTCTGCGCTCTCTGAGGAGGCCGAAGGTGAGCGATGGGCAGCACGCAGCTGCCCCGGGGCCAGGCTGGGCCTGAGGGCACGGAGGGAGCCGCCGTGCCAGGGCAGCGCTGCGGGTCCCACGCGGCCGCCTCGTCCTCAGCCTTCTCCTCCTGCGTGCAGGTGCAGAGCGCTGAGCCAAGGGCAGCAGCTCCGGAGGCCGAGGAGCACCGGGACTCCCGTGCCGGCCCTGGCGCGCAGGCGGCAGCAGCAGAGGGCCGGGCAGCGGCCCCGCACAGCCCCAGGGCCCGCGGCCGGGCTCTGCTGCGCTCGCTGCGCCGCGGCTGCCGGGCCATCCTCAGCACGGTGGCGGCTGTCATCCGGCAGCCGGGGACACAGCGGCCCCTGCGCAGGGCCATGGGCTCAGCGACGGCAGCAGCAGCCCCCGCAGCGGGGGCACAGTGCCGGGCAGCTGCCCCGCACTGCCCCTGCTGCGCCCCCAGCCCCTCACCCGGCCAGCTGGAAGCTGTCGGTGCCCAGGGGCCAGGGGCAGAGCTGGGGGCTGTCTTGCCAGCAGCAGACATTGACGAGCAGCCCTTCCCCAAGCTGGAGGAGCACTGCCTCCTCCAGAGACTGCCCGAGGAAAACAGCAGCCAGCAAAGTCAGGGCAGTGAGGAAGAGAGGCTCCCCAGGCCCCTCAGACACAAAGCTTCAGAAGAGCACTGGAAGCATCACCCATGCCCAGAGCAGGGCCCAGATGAACCCCGCAGATCCCGTCCCAGGAGGACAAAGCCCGCAGGCCCGTACCCCTTAGAGCGCTGCCGCACTCCCCGCCCCTCGCTCGACCAGCTGGAAGAGCTGGAGCTGTGTGGAGCAAGGTCAGCAGCCATGGCACTCCTTGAAGAGCTGGGCAACAAGGAGCAGCACTGGTCCACGGTTTGCCAAGCCAGCATTAGCGGGGAAGAGAGCCTGGCACAGTCCGGTTCTAATGACCCAAGCAAACCGGAGTCTGACAGCGGCCCAGGACAACTCCAAAAGCTCTTCCTCCAAGACACAGATCCATCTGTGCCCCATGGGGAAAACCGGAAGGCCCGAGAGTTGTGGCAGAAGAAGAACAAGGATGTCACCATCCACACCATCTGGGTCAACCCTCTCTGCCCAGCACTTATGGTGGAGCCTGGCTCACTGGACGCAGAGGAGTCAGACTCTGACCTGCCCAGCCAGTCTTCTGCCCCAGCAGCTCACACGCCCACCCAGCCAGGACAACTCCTAAAGCTGGTTCACCAGGACACAGATCCATCAGTGTCCCGTGGGGAAGACAGCAAGGCCCAAGAGCAGTGGCAGAAGAAGAGCAAGGACATCACCATTCACACCGTCTGGGTCAACCCCCTCTACCCAGACCTCATGCAGGAGCCAGGCTCGCTGGAGGCAGAGGAGGCAGACTCTGACCTGCCCAGCACATCTCCTGCCCCAGCAGCTCCCACAGACACCCAGCCAGCAGCTGATGCCCTGCCCAGAGCTCCAGAGGATGAGGAGCAGCATGTGAGTGCCCCTGGCCTGGCACAAGGGGGGGCAAAGACAGCAGCTTCTGCAGCCTCTGGTGCGCAGGTGGCAGCGGCAGAGAGCCAGGCAGCTGCCCCACACAGCCCCTGCCGCCCCCCCTGCCCACTGCCCAGCCAGCTGGAAGACCTCGGGCAGTGGGCAGGGCCGGCAGCCATGGCACTCCTGGCAGAGCTACGGGGAGAGGAGGAGTCCTGCTGCGAGGAGCTCAGCTCCTGCCCATCCAGAGAATGGGCAGAAGACACAGACCTGAGCAGCATCGCTGAGGAGAGCACCTCATGGTCCCTCGAAAGTGAGCCACTGCCAGAAGACGCAGAGCCAGGCAGGATGACCAGGGAGGAGATTGGCGAAATGTCCCCGCCACGCAAGTCTTGGGCAGAAGACCAAGACCTAAGCCAGGGCAGGGAGGTGGAGACCACGTCATGGTGCCTCTCATGGGAGTCCGAGGAAGAAGACCAAGACCTGAACCAGAGCAGCAAGAATGTGAGAGCCTCAGGATCCCCGCTGTGTGAGTCACAGGCAGAGAGCTGGGGCACTAAAGTCTGCACAGCCACACAGGATGGTGCGGATCAGCCCCAGCAAGCCCTGATCTGCCCATATCACACAAAAGCCCTGCTCTTGCACAGGGGCACGGGCACGCAGGCAGAAGAACAAAGCCTGTCCCAAGTGGAAGATGCAGGGAGGGATTTCAGGGAACTGGAGGCTGCCATGAGGAGCACTTGGCGGGAGGAAGAGTTGCTCAGGAGGGACAGGTGCGCATTTGGGCGTGTGCAGGGCCCGCACTCAGCTGCAGCTGTCCCCGTGCGATGGCCGTCCCGCTGCAGGAGTGCACTCAGGGCTCTGCTCAGGGCGGTCAGGAGCCTCAAAGGCCTCATTCCATGCCTCCGCTCATAGAGGCCATCCAAGCATGGCTCCACACTTCCTGCCAATGATATAACACCCACGGAGGCCGAGCAAGACCCAAAGTGGTCAGGGTTCTGTCCCGAGTAACCCTGACCATGGCCTGGACATCTTCAGGAAGGAACCTGGACAAGACAATTGAGGACACCCTCAGTCATTCTGCAAGAAGACACCAAGCTCAGTGGCAGTGTTGATCTCCTGGAGGGCCAGGAGGCTCAGGACTGAGGTGTCATTGTGCCTGCTGCCTCAGGAATTTGAAGAGTAGTGCTTGTAGAATTAAAAGAGCTAAATTCTGTAGGTTAAAGTTAGGTTGAATTCCGTAGGTTAACGTTAGGTTGAATTCTGTCCGTTAAAGTTAGGTTGAATTCTGTAGGTTAAAGTTAGGTTACTAAGTTAGAAGAGGTTAGATAAAAGGCTTATATTGAAATAAACTGATGGAATTGATAAATCAGGAGTGCCTGTTGTTTTCATTTCACTCCGGTCATTGATTTGGGGGGAAATCCTCAAGGCTGAAGTTGTGGTTGCTGTGGGTGCAGTGTGAGCTGTGTGGGGCAGAGGAGAAAGGTGCTGCCTGGGCCGGGGGGATGTGGGGACACCGAGTCCTTGTGACTTGTGGCACAAGGCCATTGTTTGATGCTAAAGCCCCTGCTATTTGTGTGCAGTTCTCCTCCCAGGGAGCTGCCCTGGAGCAGGGATCATTCTGGAGGATCTCTGCAGGAAGGCGTGCTCTCAGCCATGCCAAGGAGATTTCGCAGAACTCCCTCTTCTGCAGGAGGGCAGCTCCCAGGCTGTTTTGTGGGCCTCGCTGTGAGGCACACAGGGATTTTCCTGCAGCAGATTGGATCCCACTCGCTGTGTCAGGAGCCCCCAGAGGTGCTGCAGCACTAAAATGCATTTGCAAATGCAGCTCTTGCTGCCTCACTGGAAATCTCCTGGGACACCGAGCCTGGGAGGACACGTGCTTGGCAAGAGCGGCTGAAACTGCAGGATCCCACAGCCTGGACACTGCCTGTCCTTGGGGTTCCTAGCAAAACAGCTGCTGGCTTTGTCTTTGCAGTCTCAGGCACCTGCTTGCTCCCAAGTGAGCAACTGCCAGGAGATGTGTGCAGAGCTGCCCGGGCTCCCTGGCAGCAGCTGCAGCACATGGGGTGGCAGCCCTGCCCTGCGAGGCTGTGAATGGCTTGGTGCTGGCACAGAGGGGAATGGTGTGGGCTGAAAGGCTCCCTGTTTGCCAGGCTGTTCAAAGGGGAAAGGGAAAATCCTCCTGAGCTCAGCCCACTGAGGTTGGTGCGAGCACCTCCAGCCCCAATCTGGTGCAAAGGAGCCGAGTCGTGCAATCCCAGAATCCCAGAGTGTTTTGGGGTGGAAAGAACCTTCCAGCCTATCCAATGCCACACCTGCCATGGGCAGGGATACATTCCACTCCCTCTGGTTCCTACAAGCCCCGTCCATCCTGTCCTTGGACTCTTCCAGGGATCCAGGGGAAGCCACAGCTTCTCTGGGCACCCTGTGCCAGGGCCTCACCACCCTCACAGGGAACAATTCCCTCCCAATAGCCCAACTAAGCACTCCTCCGCTGGAATGTTCACCATTCTTTCCTCTTGTAATTTCCCCGTTTCAACTGGAGCTATGGAAACCGAACAGTCATTTTGAAATTATATTCCAGAAGCTCATCTATGGATTTTTTCCTTTGCCTCCTGAACCATGAGAGTGTTAGTGAGGAGGGTGTGAATGAGGGCCCAGTGCAGTGCCTGCTCTCACAAGCAGAGGCTCACCCCATGGCAGAAGCAGCAGCTCTGGGCTGAGCCCTGGCGGCAGCAACCAATTCCCTTCCCTGAGCAGCAGCTCTGACCGTGCTCCTCCAAAGAGAGAGAGACAGAGGGAGCCAGCAGCTGGCCCAGACCCATCTTGTACCAGCCCAAATTACACGGTATCTCTGCCACTCAGAGAGAAATTCGGGATGAGAGAAGCGCAACCAGATGCCCTCCTCCCCTCAGCTTGGCCACCACTTTTGTTTTTCTGAAGTTAGTGTTTCTTAGACATTCATGAGAAAAAAATTTGGCAAGTAAAAAGGAACGAAAGGAAAGAAACCTAACCCCCAACGACAATGTGACAGCTGTACATGATGTGGAAACACACTTTTTTCAAGCTGTGGCCTAAGCACTGCTTTCCTTGGCAGTCACTGATGTGTCAGTGCGAGCAGCGGTAGGACAGCTCTGTCCCCGCACTCTGCACCCACTCCCGTCCCAGCCGGGCCCAGCTGGTTCCAGCCGCTTTGCAGCGGCTTCGGAGCCTCCCGCTGTCCTCAGGGTGCTGGGCAGTGGCCTTGGGGACAGCAGCGCGTTCCAGGGCCCTTTGTGACACGGGGCTGCGTGTACCCCGAGCCCACTGTGACACCTGGGGCCGCGCCCCGGCCAGGAGAGTCATAAAGGACGCAAAGAGCCCGGGGGTTGGCACTCCCAGGAGAGCAGCTCCGTCAGGAGGCAGCAGCTCCCGGGATTCTGCAGCGCCAAGGCGAGGCAGAGATGCCTTCAAACAAGAGGAAACCCACAGGCGTCCAGCCCAAGCAGAGGTGTCTGCGCTCTCTGAGGAGGCCGAAGGTGAGCGATGGGCAGCACGCAGCTGCCCCGGGGCCAGGCTGGGCCTGAGGGCACGGAGGGAGCCGCCGTGCCAGGGCAGCGCTGCGGGTCCCACGCGGCCGCCTCGTCCTCAGCCTTCTCCTCCTGCGTGCAGGTGCAGAGCGCTGAGCCAAGGGCAGCAGCTCCGGAGGCCGAGGAGCACCGGGACTCCCGTGCCGGCCCTGGCGCGCAGGCGGCAGCAGCAGAGGGCCGGGCAGCGGCCCCGCACAGCCCCAGGGCCCGCGGCCGGGCTCTGCTGCGCTCGCTGCGCCGCGGCTGCCGGGCCATCCTCAGCACGGTGGCGGCTGTCATCCGGCAGCCGGGGACACAGCGGCCCCTGCGCAGGGCCATGGGCTCAGCGACGGCAGCAGCAGCCCCCGCAGCGGGGGCACAGTGCCGGGCAGCTGCCCCGCACTGCCCCTGCTGCGCCCCCAGCCCCTCACCCGGCCAGCTGGAAGCTGTCGGTGCCCAGGGGCCAGGGGCAGAGCTGGGGGCTGTCTTGCCAGCAGCAGACATTGACGAGCAGCCCTTCCCCAAGCTGGAGGAGCACTGCCTCCTCCAGAGACTGCCCGAGGAAAACAGCAGCCAGCAAAGTCAGGGCAGTGAGGAAGAGAGGCTCCCCAGGCCCCTCAGACACAAAGCTTCAGAAGAGCACTGGAAGCATCACCCATGCCCAGAGCAGGGCCCAGATGAACCCCGCAGATCCCGTCCCAGGAGGACAAAGCCCGCAGGCCCGTACCCCTTAGAGCGCTGCCGCACTCCCCGCCCCTCGCTCGACCAGCTGGAAGAGCTGGAGCTGTGTGGAGCAAGGTCAGCAGCCATGGCACTCCTTGAAGAGCTGGGCAACAAGGAGCAGCACTGGTCCACGGTTTGCCAAGCCAGCATTAGCGGGGAAGAGAGCCTGGCACAGTCCGGTTCTAATGACCCAAGCAAACCGGAGTCTGACAGCGGCCCAGGACAACTCCAAAAGCTCTTCCTCCAAGACACAGATCCATCTGTGCCCCATGGGGAAAACCGGAAGGCCCGAGAGTTGTGGCAGAAGAAGAACAAGGATGTCACCATCCACACCATCTGGGTCAACCCTCTCTGCCCAGCACTTATGGTGGAGCCTGGCTCACTGGACGCAGAGGAGTCAGACTCTGACCTGCCCAGCCAGTCTTCTGCCCCAGCAGCTCACACGCCCACCCAGCCAGGACAACTCCTAAAGCTGGTTCACCAGGACACAGATCCATCAGTGTCCCGTGGGGAAGACAGCAAGGCCCAAGAGCAGTGGCAGAAGAAGAGCAAGGACATCACCATTCACACCGTCTGGGTCAACCCCCTCTACCCAGACCTCATGCAGGAGCCAGGCTCGCTGGAGGCAGAGGAGGCAGACTCTGACCTGCCCAGCACATCTCCTGCCCCAGCAGCTCCCACAGACACCCAGCCAGCAGCTGATGCCCTGCCCAGAGCTCCAGAGGATGAGGAGCAGCATGTGAGTGCCCCTGGCCTGGCACAAGGGGGGGCAAAGACAGCAGCTTCTGCAGCCTCTGGTGCGCAGGTGGCAGCGGCAGAGAGCCAGGCAGCTGCCCCACACAGCCCCTGCCGCCCCCCCTGCCCACTGCCCAGCCAGCTGGAAGACCTCGGGCAGTGGGCAGGGCCGGCAGCCATGGCACTCCTGGCAGAGCTACGGGGAGAGGAGGAGTCCTGCTGCGAGGAGCTCAGCTCCTGCCCATCCAGAGAATGGGCAGAAGACACAGACCTGAGCAGCATCGCTGAGGAGAGCACCTCATGGTCCCTCGAAAGTGAGCCACTGCCAGAAGACGCAGAGCCAGGCAGGATGACCAGGGAGGAGATTGGCGAAATGTCCCCGCCACGCAAGTCTTGGGCAGAAGACCAAGACCTAAGCCAGGGCAGGGAGGTGGAGACCACGTCATGGTGCCTCTCATGGGAGTCCGAGGAAGAAGACCAAGACCTGAACCAGAGCAGCAAGAATGTGAGAGCCTCAGGATCCCCGCTGTGTGAGTCACAGGCAGAGAGCTGGGGCACTAAAGTCTGCACAGCCACACAGGATGGTGCGGATCAGCCCCAGCAAGCCCTGATCTGCCCATATCACACAAAAGCCCTGCTCTTGCACAGGGGCACGGGCACGCAGGCAGAAGAACAAAGCCTGTCCCAAGTGGAAGATGCAGGGAGGGATTTCAGGGAACTGGAGGCTGCCATGAGGAGCACTTGGCGGGAGGAAGAGTTGCTCAGGAGGGACAGGTGCGCATTTGGGCGTGTGCAGGGCCCGCACTCAGCTGCAGCTGTCCCCGTGCGATGGCCGTCCCGCTGCAGGAGTGCACTCAGGGCTCTGCTCAGGGCGGTCAGGAGCCTCAAAGGCCTCATTCCATGCCTCCGCTCATAGAGGCCATCCAAGCATGGCTCCACACTTCCTGCCAATGATATAACACCCACGGAGGCCGAGCAAGACCCAAAGTGGTCAGGGTTCTGTCCCGAGTAACCCTGACCATGGCCTGGACATCTTCAGGAAGGAACCTGGACAAGACAATTGAGGACACCCTCAGTCATTCTGCAAGAAGACACCAAGCTCAGTGGCAGTGTTGATCTCCTGGAGGGCCAGGAGGCTCAGGACTGAGGTGTCATTGTGCCTGCTGCCTCAGGAATTTGAAGAGTAGTGCTTGTAGAATTAAAAGAGCTAAATTCTGTA
Organism: Haemorhous mexicanus; assembly: GCF_027477595.1. Taxonomy (NCBI): domain Eukaryota; kingdom Metazoa; phylum Chordata; class Aves; order Passeriformes; family Fringillidae; genus Haemorhous; species Haemorhous mexicanus. The sequence continues at coordinate 25,120,856 of NC_082349.1, read as the reverse complement.
GGTTAAAGTTAGGTTGAATTCCGTAGGTTAACGTTAGGTTGAATTCTGTCCGTTAAAGTTAGGTTGAATTCTGTAGGTTAAAGTTAGGTTACTAAGTTAGAAGAGGTTAGATAAAAGGCTTATATTGAAATAAACTGATGGAATTGATAAATCAGGAGTGCCTGTTGTTTTCATTTCACTCCGGTCATTGATTTGGGGGGAAATCCTCAAGGCTGAAGTTGTGGTTGCTGTGGGTGCAGTGTGAGCTGTGTGGGGCAGAGGAGAAAGGTGCTGCCTGGGCCGGGGGGATGTGGGGACACCGAGTCCTTGTGACTTGTGGCACAAGGCCATTGTTTGATGCTAAAGCCCCTGCTATTTGTGTGCAGTTCTCCTCCCAGGGAGCTGCCCTGGAGCAGGGATCATTCTGGAGGATCTCTGCAGGAAGGCGTGCTCTCAGCCATGCCAAGGAGATTTCGCAGAACTCCCTCTTCTGCAGGAGGGCAGCTCCCAGGCTGTTTTGTGGGCCTCGCTGTGAGGCACACAGGGATTTTCCTGCAGCAGATTGGATCCCACTCGCTGTGTCAGGAGCCCCCAGAGGTGCTGCAGCACTAAAATGCATTTGCAAATGCAGCTCTTGCTGCCTCACTGGAAATCTCCTGGGACACCGAGCCTGGGAGGACACGTGCTTGGCAAGAGCGGCTGAAACTGCAGGATCCCACAGCCTGGACACTGCCTGTCCTTGGGGTTCCTAGCAAAACAGCTGCTGGCTTTGTCTTTGCAGTCTCAGGCACCTGCTTGCTCCCAAGTGAGCAACTGCCAGGAGATGTGTGCAGAGCTGCCCGGGCTCCCTGGCAGCAGCTGCAGCACATGGGGTGGCAGCCCTGCCCTGCGAGGCTGTGAATGGCTTGGTGCTGGCACAGAGGGGAATGGTGTGGGCTGAAAGGCTCCCTGTTTGCCAGGCTGTTCAAAGGGGAAAGGGAAAATCCTCCTGAGCTCAGCCCACTGAGGTTGGTGCGAGCACCTCCAGCCCCAATCTGGTGCAAAGGAGCCGAGTCGTGCAATCCCAGAATCCCAGAGTGTTTTGGGGTGGAAAGAACCTTCCAGCCTATCCAATGCCACACCTGCCATGGGCAGGGATACATTCCACTCCCTCTGGTTCCTACAAGCCCCGTCCATCCTGTCCTTGGACTCTTCCAGGGATCCAGGGGAAGCCACAGCTTCTCTGGGCACCCTGTGCCAGGGCCTCACCACCCTCACAGGGAACAATTCCCTCCCAATAGCCCAACTAAGCACTCCTCCGCTGGAATGTTCACCATTCTTTCCTCTTGTAATTTCCCCGTTTCAACTGGAGCTATGGAAACCGAACAGTCATTTTGAAATTATATTCCAGAAGCTCATCTATGGATTTTTTCCTTTGCCTCCTGAACCATGAGAGTGTTAGTGAGGAGGGTGTGAATGAGGGCCCAGTGCAGTGCCTGCTCTCACAAGCAGAGGCTCACCCCATGGCAGAAGCAGCAGCTCTGGGCTGAGCCCTGGCGGCAGCAACCAATTCCCTTCCCTGAGCAGCAGCTCTGACCGTGCTCCTCCAAAGAGAGAGAGACAGAGGGAGCCAGCAGCTGGCCCAGACCCATCTTGTACCAGCCCAAATTACACGGTATCTCTGCCACTCAGAGAGAAATTCGGGATGAGAGAAGCGCAACCAGATGCCCTCCTCCCCTCAGCTTGGCCACCACTTTTGTTTTTCTGAAGTTAGTGTTTCTTAGACATTCATGAGAAAAAAATTTGGCAAGTAAAAAGGAACGAAAGGAAAGAAACCTAACCCCCAACGACAATGTGACAGCTGTACATGATGTGGAAACACACTTTTTTCAAGCTGTGGCCTAAGCACTGCTTTCCTTGGCAGTCACTGATGTGTCAGTGCGAGCAGCGGTAGGACAGCTCTGTCCCCGCACTCTGCACCCACTCCCGTCCCAGCCGGGCCCAGCTGGTTCCAGCCGCTTTGCAGCGGCTTCGGAGCCTCCCGCTGTCCTCGGGGTGCTGGGCAGTGGCCTTGGGGACAGCAGCGCGTTCCAGGGCCCTTTGTGACACGGGGCTGCGTGTACCCCGAGCCCACTGTGACACCTGGGGCCGCGCCCCGGCCAGGAGAGTCATAAAGGGCGCAAAGAGCCCGGGGGTTGGCACTCCCAGGAGAGCAGCTCCGTCAGGAGGCAGCAGCTCCCGGGATTATGCAGCGCCAAGGCGAGGCAGAGATGCCTTCAAACAAGAGGAAACCCACAGGCGTCCAGCCCAAGCAGAGGTGTCTGCGCTCTCTGAGGAGGCCGAAGGTGAGCGATGGGCAGCACGCAGCTGCCCCGGGGCCAGGCTGGGCCTGAGGGCACGGAGGGAGCCGCCGTGCCAGGGCAGCGCTGCGGGTCCCACGCGGCCGCCTCGTCCTCAGCCTTCTCCTCCTGCGTGCAGGTGCAGAGCGCTGAGCCAAGGGCAGCAGCTCCGGAGGCCGAGGAGCACCGGGACTCCCGTGCCGGCCCTGGCGCGCAGGCGGCAGCAGCAGAGGGCCGGGCAGCGGCCCCGCACAGCCCCAGGGCCCGCGGCCGGGCTCTGCTGCGCTCGCTGCGCCGCGGCTGCCGGGCCATCCTCAGCACGGTGGCGGCTGTCATCCGGCAGCCGGGGACACAGCAGCCCCTGCGCAGGGCCATGGGCTCAGCGACGGCAGCAGCAGCCCCCGCAGCGGGGGCACAGTGCCGGGCAGCTGCCCCGCACTGCCCCTGCTGCGCCCCCAGCCCCTCACCCGGCCAGCTGGAAGCTGTCGGTGCCCAGGGGCCAGGGGCAGAGCTGGGGGCTGTCTTGCCAGCAGCAGACATTGACGAGCAGCCCTTCCCCAAGCTGGAGGAGCACTGCCTCCTCCAGAGACTGCCCGAGGAAAACAGCAGCCAGCAAAGTCAGGGCAGTGAGGAAGAGAGGCTCCCCAGGCCCCTCAGACACAAAGCTTCAGAAGAGCACTGGAAGCATCACCCATGCCCAGAGCAGGGCCCAGATGAACCCCGCAGATCCCGTCCCAGGAGGACAAAGCCCGCAGGCCCGTACCCCTTAGAGCGCTGCCGCACTCCCCGCCCCTCGCTCGACCAGCTGGAAGAGCTGGAGCTGTGTGGAGCAAGGTCAGCAGCCATGGCACTCCTTGAAGAGCTGGGCAACAAGGAGCAGCACTGGTCCACGGTTTGCCAAGCCAGCATTAGCGGGGAAGAGAGCCTGGCACAGTCCGGTTCTAATGACCCAAGCAAACCGGAGTCTGACAGCGGCCCAGGACAACTCCAAAAGCTCTTCCTCCAAGACACAGATCCATCTGTGCCCCATGGGGAAAACCGGAAGGCCCGAGAGTTGTGGCAGAAGAAGAACAAGGATGTCACCATCCACACCATCTGGGTCAACCCTCTCTGCCCAGCACTTATGGTGGAGCCTGGCTCACTGGACGCAGAGGAGTCAGACTCTGACCTGCCCAGCCAGTCTTCTGCCCCAGCAGCTCACACGCCCACCCAGCCAGGACAACTCCTAAAGCTGGTTCACCAGGACACAGATCCATCAGTGTCCCGTGGGGAAGACAGCAAGGCCCAAGAGCAGTGGCAGAAGAAGAGCAAGGACATCACCATTCACACCGTCTGGGTCAACCCCCTCTACCCAGACCTCATGCAGGAGCCAGGCTCGCTGGAGGCAGAGGAGGCAGACTCTGACCTGCCCAGCACATCTCCTGCCCCAGCAGCTCCCACAGACACCCAGCCAGCAGCTGATGCCCTGCCCAGAGCTCCAGAGGATGAGGAGCAGCATGTGAGTGCCCCTGGCCTGGCACAAGGGGGGGCAAAGACAGCAGCTTCTGCAGCCTCTGGTGCGCAGGTGGCAGCGGCAGAGAGCCAGGCAGCTGCCCCACACAGCCCCTGCCGCCCCCCCTGCCCACTGCCCAGCCAGCTGGAAGACCTCGGGCAGTGGGCAGGGCCGGCAGCCATGGCACTCCTGGCAGAGCTACGGGGAGAGGAGGAGTCCTGCTGCGAGGAGCTCAGCTCCTGCCCATCCAGAGAATGGGCAGAAGACACAGACCTGAGCAGCATCGCTGAGGAGAGCACCTCATGGTCCCTCGAAAGTGAGCCACTGCCAGAAGACGCAGAGCCAGGCAGGATGACCAGGGAGGAGATTGGCGAAATGTCCCCGCCACGCAAGTCTTGGGCAGAAGACCAAGACCTAAGCCAGGGCAGGGAGGTGGAGACCACGTCATGGTGCCTCTCATGGGAGTCCGAGGAAGAAGACCAAGACCTGAACCAGAGCAGCAAGAATGTGAGAGCCTCAGGATCCCCGCTGTGTGAGTCACAGGCAGAGAGCTGGGGCACTAAAGTCTGCACAGCCACACAGGATGGTGCGGATCAGCCCCAGCAAGCCCTGATCTGCCCATATCACACAAAAGCCCTGCTCTTGCACAGGGGCACGGGCACGCAGGCAGAAGAACAAAGCCTGTCCCAAGTGGAAGATGCAGGGAGGGATTTCAGGGAACTGGAGGCTGCCATGAGGAGCACTTGGCGGGAGGAAGAGTTGCTCAGGAGGGACAGGTGCGCATTTGGGCGTGTGCAGGGCCCGCACTCAGCTGCAGCTGTCCCCGTGCGATGGCCGTCCCGCTGCAGGAGTGCACTCAGGGCTCTGCTCAGGGCGGTCAGGAGCCTCAAAGGCCTCATTCCATGCCTCCGCTCATAGAGGCCATCCAAGCATGGCTCCACACTTCCTGCCAATGATATAACACCCACGGAGGCCGAGCAAGACCCAAAGTGGTCAGGGTTCTGTCCCGAGTAACCCTGACCATGGCCTGGACATCTTCAGGAAGGAACCTGGACAAGACAATTGAGGACACCCTCAGTCATTCTGCAAGAAGACACCAAGCTCAGTGGCAGTGTTGATCTCCTGGAGGGCCAGGAGGCTCAGGACTGAGGTGTCATTGTGCCTGCTGCCTCAGGAATTTGAAGAGTAGTGCTTGTAGAATTAAAAGAGCTAAATTCTGTAGGTTAAAGTTAGGTTGAATTCCGTAGGTTAACGTTAGGTTGAATTCTGTCCGTTAAAGTTAGGTTGAATTCTGTAGGTTAAAGTTAGGTTACTAAGTTAGAAGAGGTTAGATAAAAGGCTTATATTGAAATAAACTGATGGAATTGATAAATCAGGAGTGCCTGTTGTTTTCATTTCACTCCGGTCATTGATTTGGGGGGAAATCCTCAAGGCTGAAGTTGTGGTTGCTGTGGGTGCAGTGTGAGCTGTGTGGGGCAGAGGAGAAAGGTGCTGCCTGGGCCGGGGGGATGTGGGGACACCGAGTCCTTGTGACTTGTGGCACAAGGCCATTGTTTGATGCTAAAGCCCCTGCTATTTGTGTGCAGTTCTCCTCCCAGGGAGCTGCCCTGGAGCAGGGATCATTCTGGAGGATCTCTGCAGGAAGGCGTGCTCTCAGCCATGCCAAGGAGATTTCGCAGAACTCCCTCTTCTGCAGGAGGGCAGCTCCCAGGCTGTTTTGTGGGCCTCGCTGTGAGGCACACAGGGATTTTCCTGCAGCAGATTGGATCCCACTCGCTGTGTCAGGAGCCCCCAGAGGTGCTGCAGCACTAAAATGCATTTGCAAATGCAGCTCTTGCTGCCTCACTGGAAATCTCCTGGGACACCGAGCCTGGGAGGACACGTGCTTGGCAAGAGCGGCTGAAACTGCAGGATCCCACAGCCTGGACACTGCCTGTCCTTGGGGTTCCTAGCAAAACAGCTGCTGGCTTTGTCTTTGCAGTCTCAGGCACCTGCTTGCTCCCAAGTGAGCAACTGCCAGGAGATGTGTGCAGAGCTGCCCGGGCTCCCTGGCAGCAGCTGCAGCACATGGGGTGGCAGCCCTGCCCTGCGAGGCTGTGAATGGCTTGGTGCTGGCACAGAGGGGAATGGTGTGGGCTGAAAGGCTCCCTGTTTGCCAGGCTGTTCAAAGGGGAAAGGGAAAATCCTCCTGAGCTCAGCCCACTGAGGTTGGTGCGAGCACCTCCAGCCCCAATCTGGTGCAAAGGAGCCGAGTCGTGCAATCCCAGAATCCCAGAGTGTTTTGGGGTGGAAAGAACCTTCCAGCCTATCCAATGCCACACCTGCCATGGGCAGGGATACATTCCACTCCCTCTGGTTCCTACAAGCCCCGTCCATCCTGTCCTTGGACTCTTCCAGGGATCCAGGGGAAGCCACAGCTTCTCTGGGCACCCTGTGCCAGGGCCTCACCACCCTCACAGGGAACAATTCCCTCCCAATAGCCCAACTAAGCACTCCTCCGCTGGAATGTTCACCATTCTTTCCTCTTGTAATTTCCCCGTTTCAACTGGAGCTATGGAAACCGAACAGTCATTTTGAAATTATATTCCAGAAGCTCATCTATGGATTTTTTCCTTTGCCTCCTGAACCATGAGAGTGTTAGTGAGGAGGGTGTGAATGAGGGCCCAGTGCAGTGCCTGCTCTCACAAGCAGAGGCTCACCCCATGGCAGAAGCAGCAGCTCTGGGCTGAGCCCTGGCGGCAGCAACCAATTCCCTTCCCTGAGCAGCAGCTCTGACCGTGCTCCTCCAAAGAGAGAGAGACAGAGGGAGCCAGCAGCTGGCCCAGACCCATCTTGTACCAGCCCAAATTACACGGTATCTCTGCCACTCAGAGAGAAATTCGGGATGAGAGAAGCGCAACCAGATGCCCTCCTCCCCTCAGCTTGGCCACCACTTTTGTTTTTCTGAAGTTAGTGTTTCTTAGACATTCATGAGAAAAAAATTTGGCAAGTAAAAAGGAACGAAAGGAAAGAAACCTAACCCCCAACGACAATGTGACAGCTGTACATGATGTGGAAACACACTTTTTTCAAGCTGTGGCCTAAGCACTGCTTTCCTTGGCAGTCACTGATGTGTCAGTGCGAGCAGCGGTAGGACAGCTCTGTCCCCGCACTCTGCACCCACTCCCGTCCCAGCCGGGCCCAGCTGGTTCCAGCCGCTTTGCAGCGGCTTCGGAGCCTCCCGCTGTCCTCGGGGTGCTGGGCAGTGGCCTTGGGGACAGCAGCGCGTTCCAGGGCCCTTTGTGACACGGGGCTGCGTGTACCCCGAGCCCACTGTGACACCTGGGGCCGCGCCCCGGCCAGGAGAGTCATAAAGGGCGCAAAGAGCCCGGGGGTTGGCACTCCCAGGAGAGCAGCTCCGTCAGGAGGCAGCAGCTCCCGGGATTCTGCAGCGCCAAGGCGAGGCAGAGATGCCTTCAAACAAGAGGAAACCCACAGGCGTCCAGCCCAAGCAGAGGTGTCTGCGCTCTCTGAGGAGGCCGAAGGTGAGCGATGGGCAGCACGCAGCTGCCCCGGGGCCAGGCTGGGCCTGAGGGCACGGAGGGAGCCGCCGTGCCAGGGCAGCGCTGCGGGTCCCACGCGGCCGCCTCGTCCTCAGCCTTCTCCTCCTGCGTGCAGGTGCAGAGCGCTGAGCCAAGGGCAGCAGCTCCGGAGGCCGAGGAGCACCGGGACTCCCGTGCCGGCCCTGGCGCGCAGGCGGCAGCAGCAGAGGGCCGGGCAGCGGCCCCGCACAGCCCCAGGGCCCGCGGCCGGGCTCTGCTGCGCTCGCTGCGCCGCGGCTGCCGGGCCATCCTCAGCACGGTGGCGGCTGTCATCCGGCAGCCGGGGACACAGCGGCCCCTGCGCAGGGCCATGGGCTCAGCGACGGCAGCAGCAGCCCCCGCAGCGGGGGCACAGTGCCGGGCAGCTGCCCCGCACTGCCCCTGCTGCGCCCCCAGCCCCTCACCCGGCCAGCTGGAAGCTGTCGGTGCCCAGGGGCCAGGGGCAGAGCTGGGGGCTGTCTTGCCAGCAGCAGACATTGACGAGCAGCCCTTCCCCAAGCTGGAGGAGCACTGCCTCCTCCAGAGACTGCCCGAGGAAAACAGCAGCCAGCAAAGTCAGGGCAGTGAGGAAGAGAGGCTCCCCAGGCCCCTCAGACACAAAGCTTCAGAAGAGCACTGGAAGCATCACCCATGCCCAGAGCAGGGCCCAGATGAACCCCGCAGATCCCGTCCCAGGAGGACAAAGCCCGCAGGCCCGTACCCCTTAGAGCGCTGCCGCACTCCCCGCCCCTCGCTCGACCAGCTGGAAGAGCTGGAGCTGTGTGGAGCAAGGTCAGCAGCCATGGCACTCCTTGAAGAGCTGGGCAACAAGGAGCAGCACTGGTCCACGGTTTGCCAAGCCAGCATTAGCGGGGAAGAGAGCCTGGCACAGTCCGGTTCTAATGACCCAAGCAAACCGGAGTCTGACAGCGGCCCAGGACAACTCCAAAAGCTCTTCCTCCAAGACACAGATCCATCTGTGCCCCATGGGGAAAACCGGAAGGCCCGAGAGTTGTGGCAGAAGAAGAACAAGGATGTCACCATCCACACCATCTGGGTCAACCCTCTCTGCCCAGCACTTATGGTGGAGCCTGGCTCACTGGACGCAGAGGAGTCAGACTCTGACCTGCCCAGCCAGTCTTCTGCCCCAGCAGCTCACACGCCCACCCAGCCAGGACAACTCCTAAAGCTGGTTCACCAGGACACAGATCCATCAGTGTCCCGTGGGGAAGACAGCAAGGCCCAAGAGCAGTGGCAGAAGAAGAGCAAGGACATCACCATTCACACCGTCTGGGTCAACCCCCTCTACCCAGACCTCATGCAGGAGCCAGGCTCGCTGGAGGCAGAGGAGGCAGACTCTGACCTGCCCAGCACATCTCCTGCCCCAGCAGCTCCCACAGACACCCAGCCAGCAGCTGATGCCCTGCCCAGAGCTCCAGAGGATGAGGAGCAGCATGTGAGTGCCCCTGGCCTGGCACAAGGGGGGGCAAAGACAGCAGCTTCTGCAGCCTCTGGTGCGCAGGTGGCAGCGGCAGAGAGCCAGGCAGCTGCCCCACACAGCCCCTGCCGCCCCCCCTGCCCACTGCCCAGCCAGCTGGAAGACCTCGGGCAGTGGGCAGGGCCGGCAGCCATGGCACTCCTGGCAGAGCTACGGGGAGAGGAGGAGTCCTGCTGCGAGGAGCTCAGCTCCTGCCCATCCAGAGAATGGGCAGAAGACACAGACCTGAGCAGCATCGCTGAGGAGAGCACCTCATGGTCCCTCGAAAGTGAGCCACTGCCAGAAGACGCAGAGCCAGGCAGGATGACCAGGGAGGAGATTGGCGAAATGTCCCCGCCACGCAAGTCTTGGGCAGAAGACCAAGACCTAAGCCAGGGCAGGGAGGTGGAGACCACGTCATGGTGCCTCTCATGGGAGTCCGAGGAAGAAGACCAAGACCTGAACCAGAGCAGCAAGAATGTGAGAGCCTCAGGATCCCCGCTGTGTGAGTCACAGGCAGAGAGCTGGGGCACTAAAGTCTGCACAGCCACACAGGATGGTGCGGATCAGCCCCAGCAAGCCCTGATCTGCCCATATCACACAAAAGCCCTGCTCTTGCACAGGGGCACGGGCACGCAGGCAGAAGAACAAAGCCTGTCCCAAGTGGAAGATGCAGGGAGGGATTTCAGGGAACTGGAGGCTGCCATGAGGAGCACTTGGCGGGAGGAAGAGTTGCTCAGGAGGGACAGGTGCGCATTTGGGCGTGTGCAGGGCCCGCACTCAGCTGCAGCTGTCCCCGTGCGATGGCCGTCCCGCTGCAGGAGTGCACTCAGGGCTCTGCTCAGGGCGGTCAGGAGCCTCAAAGGCCTCATTCCATGCCTCCGCTCATAGAGGCCATCCAAGCATGGCTCCACACTTCCTGCCAATGATATAACACCCACGGAGGCCGAGCAAGACCCAAAGTGGTCAGGGTTCTGTCCCGAGTAACCCTGACCATGGCCTGGACATCTTCAGGAAGGAACCTGGACAAGACAATTGAGGACACCCTCAGTCATTCTGCAAGAAGACACCAAGCTCAGTGGCAGTGTTGATCTCCTGGAGGGCCAGGAGGCTCAGGACTGAGGTGTCATTGTGCCTGCTGCCTCAGGAATTTGAAGAGTAGTGCTTGTAGAATTAAAAGAGCTAAATTCTGTAGGTTAAAGTTAGGTTGAATTCCGTAGGTTAACGTTAGGTTGAATTCTGTCCGTTAAAGTTAGGTTGAATTCTGTAGGTTAAAGTTAGGTTACTAAGTTAGAAGAGGTTAGATAAAAGGCTTATATTGAAATAAACTGATGGAATTGATAAATCAGGAGTGCCTGTTGTTTTCATTTCACTCCGGTCATTGATTTGGGGGGAAATCCTCAAGGCTGAAGTTGTGGTTGCTGTGGGTGCAGTGTGAGCTGTGTGGGGCAGAGGAGAAAGGTGCTGCCTGGGCCGGGGGGATGTGGGGACACCGAGTCCTTGTGACTTGTGGCACAAGGCCATTGTTTGATGCTAAAGCCCCTGCTATTTGTGTGCAGTTCTCCTCCCAGGGAGCTGCCCTGGAGCAGGGATCATTCTGGAGGATCTCTGCAGGAAGGCGTGCTCTCAGCCATGCCAAGGAGATTTCGCAGAACTCCCTCTTCTGCAGGAGGGCAGCTCCCAGGCTGTTTTGTGGGCCTCGCTGTGAGGCACACAGGGATTTTCCTGCAGCAGATTGGATCCCACTCGCTGTGTCAGGAGCCCCCAGAGGTGCTGCAGCACTAAAATGCATTTGCAAATGCAGCTCTTGCTGCCTCACTGGAAATCTCCTGGGACACCGAGCCTGGGAGGACACGTGCTTGGCAAGAGCGGCTGAAACTGCAGGATCCCACAGCCTGGACACTGCCTGTCCTTGGGGTTCCTAGCAAAACAGCTGCTGGCTTTGTCTTTGCAGTCTCAGGCACCTGCTTGCTCCCAAGTGAGCAACTGCCAGGAGATGTGTGCAGAGCTGCCCGGGCTCCCTGGCAGCAGCTGCAGCACATGGGGTGGCAGCCCTGCCCTGCGAGGCTGTGAATGGCTTGGTGCTGGCACAGAGGGGAATGGTGTGGGCTGAAAGGCTCCCTGTTTGCCAGGCTGTTCAAAGGGGAAAGGGAAAATCCTCCTGAGCTCAGCCCACTGAGGTTGGTGCGAGCACCTCCAGCCCCAATCTGGTGCAAAGGAGCCGAGTCGTGCAATCCCAGAATCCCAGAGTGTTTTGGGGTGGAAAGAACCTTCCAGCCTATCCAATGCCACACCTGCCATGGGCAGGGATACATTCCACTCCCTCTGGTTCCTACAAGCCCCGTCCATCCTGTCCTTGGACTCTTCCAGGGATCCAGGGGAAGCCACAGCTTCTCTGGGCACCCTGTGCCAGGGCCTCACCACCCTCACAGGGAACAATTCCCTCCCAATAGCCCAACTAAGCACTCCTCCGCTGGAATGTTCACCATTCTTTCCTCTTGTAATTTCCCCGTTTCAACTGGAGCTATGGAAACCGAACAGTCATTTTGAAATTATATTCCAGAAGCTCATCTATGGATTTTTTCCTTTGCCTCCTGAACCATGAGAGTGTTAGTGAGGAGGGTGTGAATGAGGGCCCAGTGCAGTGCCTGCTCTCACAAGCAGAGGCTCACCCCATGGCAGAAGCAGCAGCTCTGGGCTGAGCCCTGGCGGCAGCAACCAATTCCCTTCCCTGAGCAGCAGCTCTGACCGTGCTCCTCCAAAGAGAGAGAGACAGAGGGAGCCAGCAGCTGGCCCAGACCCATCTTGTACCAGCCCAAATTACACGGTATCTCTGCCACTCAGAGAGAAATTCGGGATGAGAGAAGCGCAACCAGATGCCCTCCTCCCCTCAGCTTGGCCACCACTTTTGTTTTTCTGAAGTTAGTGTTTCTTAGACATTCATGAGAAAAAAATTTGGCAAGTAAAAAGGAACGAAAGGAAAGAAACCTAACCCCCAACGACAATGTGACAGCTGTACATGATGTGGAAACACACTTTTTTCAAGCTGTGGCCTAAGCACTGCTTTCCTTGGCAGTCACTGATGTGTCAGTGCGAGCAGCGGTAGGACAGCTCTGTCCCCGCACTCTGCACCCACTCCCGTCCCAGCCGGGCCCAGCTGGTTCCAGCCGCTTTGCAGCGGCTTCGGAGCCTCCCGCTGTCCTCGGGGTGCTGGGCAGTGGCCTTGGGGACAGCAGCGCGTTCCAGGGCCCTTTGTGACACGGGGCTGCGTGTACCCCGAGCCCACTGTGACACCTGGGGCCGCGCCCCGGCCAGGAGAGTCATAAAGGGCGCAAAGAGCCCGGGGGTTGGCACTCCCAGGAGAGCAGCTCCGTCAGGAGGCAGCAGCTCCCGGGATTCTGCAGCGCCAAGGCGAGGCAGAGATGCCTTCAAACAAGAGGAAACCCACAGGCGTCCAGCCCAAGCAGAGGTGTCTGCGCTCTCTGAGGAGGCCGAAGGTGAGCGATGGGCAGCACGCAGCTGCCCCGGGGCCAGGCTGGGCCTGAGGGCACGGAGGGAGCCGCCGTGCCAGGGCAGCGCTGCGGGTCCCACGCGGCCGCCTCGTCCTCAGCCTTCTCCTCCTGCGTGCAGGTGCAGAGCGCTGAGCCAAGGGCAGCAGCTCCGGAGGCCGAGGAGCACCGGGACTCCCGTGCCGGCCCTGGCGCGCAGGCGGCAGCAGCAGAGGGCCGGGCAGCGGCCCCGCACAGCCCCAGGGCCCGCGGCCGGGCTCTGCTGCGCTCGCTGCGCCGCGGCTGCCGGGCCATCCTCAGCACGGTGGCGGCTGTCATCCGGCAGCCGGGGACACAGCGGCCCCTGCGCAGGGCCATGGGCTCAGCGACGGCAGCAGCAGCCCCCGCAGCGGGGGCACAGTGCCGGGCAGCTGCCCCGCACTGCCCCTGCTGCGCCCCCAGCCCCTCACCCGGCCAGCTGGAAGCTGTCGGTGCCCAGGGGCCAGGGGCAGAGCTGGGGGCTGTCTTGCCAGCAGCAGACATTGACGAGCAGCCCTTCCCCAAGCTGGAGGAGCACTGCCTCCTCCAGAGACTGCCCGAGGAAAACAGCAGCCAGCAAAGTCAGGGCAGTGAGGAAGAGAGGCTCCCCAGGCCCCTCAGACACAAAGCTTCAGAAGAGCACTGGAAGCATCACCCATGCCCAGAGCAGGGCCCAGATGAACCCCGCAGATCCCGTCCCAGGAGGACAAAGCCCGCAGGCCCGTACCCCTTAGAGCGCTGCCGCACTCCCCGCCCCTCGCTCGACCAGCTGGAAGAGCTGGAGCTGTGTGGAGCAAGGTCAGCAGCCATGGCACTCCTTGAAGAGCTGGGCAACAAGGAGCAGCACTGGTCCACGGTTTGCCAAGCCAGCATTAGCGGGGAAGAGAGCCTGGCACAGTCCGGTTCTAATGACCCAAGCAAACCGGAGTCTGACAGCGGCCCAGGACAACTCCAAAAGCTCTTCCTCCAAGACACAGATCCATCTGTGCCCCATGGGGAAAACCGGAAGGCCCGAGAGTTGTGGCAGAAGAAGAACAAGGATGTCACCATCCACACCATCTGGGTCAACCCTCTCTGCCCAGCACTTATGGTGGAGCCTGGCTCACTGGACGCAGAGGAGTCAGACTCTGACCTGCCCAGCCAGTCTTCTGCCCCAGCAGCTCACACGCCCACCCAGCCAGGACAACTCCTAAAGCTGGTTCACCAGGACACAGATCCATCAGTGTCCCGTGGGGAAGACAGCAAGGCCCAAGAGCAGTGGCAGAAGAAGAGCAAGGACATCACCATTCACACCGTCTGGGTCAACCCCCTCTACCCAGACCTCATGCAGGAGCCAGGCTCGCTGGAGGCAGAGGAGGCAGACTCTGACCTGCCCAGCACATCTCCTGCCCCAGCAGCTCCCACAGACACCCAGCCAGCAGCTGATGCCCTGCCCAGAGCTCCAGAGGATGAGGAGCAGCATGTGAGTGCCCCTGGCCTGGCACAAGGGGGGGCAAAGACAGCAGCTTCTGCAGCCTCTGGTGCGCAGGTGGCAGCGGCAGAGAGCCAGGCAGCTGCCCCACACAGCCCCTGCCGCCCCCCCTGCCCACTGCCCAGCCAGCTGGAAGACCTCGGGCAGTGGGCAGGGCCGGCAGCCATGGCACTCCTGGCAGAGCTACGGGGAGAGGAGGAGTCCTGCTGCGAGGAGCTCAGCTCCTGCCCATCCAGAGAATGGGCAGAAGACACAGACCTGAGCAGCATCGCTGAGGAGAGCACCTCATGGTCCCTCGAAAGTGAGCCACTGCCAGAAGACGCAGAGCCAGGCAGGATGACCAGGGAGGAGATTGGCGAAATGTCCCCGCCACGCAAGTCTTGGGCAGAAGACCAAGACCTAAGCCAGGGCAGGGAGGTGGAGACCACGTCATGGTGCCTCTCATGGGAGTCCGAGGAAGAAGACCAAGACCTGAACCAGAGCAGCAAGAATGTGAGAGCCTCAGGATCCCCGCTGTGTGAGTCACAGGCAGAGAGCTGGGGCACTAAAGTCTGCACAGCCACACAGGATGGTGCGGATCAGCCCCAGCAAGCCCTGATCTGCCCATATCACACAAAAGCCCTGCTCTTGCACAGGGGCACGGGCACGCAGGCAGAAGAACAAAGCCTGTCCCAAGTGGAAGATGCAGGGAGGGATTTCAGGGAACTGGAGGCTGCCATGAGGAGCACTTGGCGGGAGGAAGAGTTGCTCAGGAGGGACAGGTGCGCATTTGGGCGTGTGCAGGGCCCGCACTCAGCTGCAGCTGTCCCCGTGCGATGGCCGTCCCGCTGCAGGAGTGCACTCAGGGCTCTGCTCAGGGCGGTCAGGAGCCTCAAAGGCCTCATTCCATGCCTCCGCTCATAGAGGCCATCCAAGCATGGCTCCACACTTCCTGCCAATGATATAACACCCACGGAGGCCGAGCAAGACCCAAAGTGGTCAGGGTTCTGTCCCGAGTAACCCTGACCATGGCCTGGACATCTTCAGGAAGGAACCTGGACAAGACAATTGAGGACACCCTCAGTCATTCTGCAAGAAGACACCAAGCTCAGTGGCAGTGTTGATCTCCTGGAGGGCCAGGAGGCTCAGGACTGAGGTGTCATTGTGCCTGCTGCCTCAGGAATTTGAAGAGTAGTGCTTGTAGAATTAAAAGAGCTAAATTCTGTAGGTTAAAGTTAGGTTGAATTCCGTAGGTTAACGTTAGGTTGAATTCTGTCCGTTAAAGTTAGGTTGAATTCTGTAGGTTAAAGTTAGGTTACTAAGTTAGAAGAGGTTAGATAAAAGGCTTATATTGAAATAAACTGATGGAATTGATAAATCAGGAGTGCCTGTTGTTTTCATTTCACTCCGGTCATTGATTTGGGGGGAAATCCTCAAGGCTGAAGTTGTGGTTGCTGTGGGTGCAGTGTGAGCTGTGTGGGGCAGAGGAGAAAGGTGCTGCCTGGGCCGGGGGGATGTGGGGACACCGAGTCCTTGTGACTTGTGGCACAAGGCCATTGTTTGATGCTAAAGCCCCTGCTATTTGTGTGCAGTTCTCCTCCCAGGGAGCTGCCCTGGAGCAGGGATCATTCTGGAGGATCTCTGCAGGAAGGCGTGCTCTCAGCCATGCCAAGGAGATTTCGCAGAACTCCCTCTTCTGCAGGAGGGCAGCTCCCAGGCTGTTTTGTGGGCCTCGCTGTGAGGCACACAGGGATTTTCCTGCAGCAGATTGGATCCCACTCGCTGTGTCAGGAGCCCCCAGAGGTGCTGCAGCACTAAAATGCATTTGCAAATGCAGCTCTTGCTGCCTCACTGGAAATCTCCTGGGACACCGAGCCTGGGAGGACACGTGCTTGGCAAGAGCGGCTGAAACTGCAGGATCCCACAGCCTGGACACTGCCTGTCCTTGGGGTTCCTAGCAAAACAGCTGCTGGCTTTGTCTTTGCAGTCTCAGGCACCTGCTTGCTCCCAAGTGAGCAACTGCCAGGAGATGTGTGCAGAGCTGCCCGGGCTCCCTGGCAGCAGCTGCAGCACATGGGGTGGCAGCCCTGCCCTGCGAGGCTGTGAATGGCTTGGTGCTGGCACAGAGGGGAATGGTGTGGGCTGAAAGGCTCCCTGTTTGCCAGGCTGTTCAAAGGGGAAAGGGAAAATCCTCCTGAGCTCAGCCCACTGAGGTTGGTGCGAGCACCTCCAGCCCCAATCTGGTGCAAAGGAGCCGAGTCGTGCAATCCCAGAATCCCAGAGTGTTTTGGGGTGGAAAGAACCTTCCAGCCTATCCAATGCCACACCTGCCATGGGCAGGGATACATTCCACTCCCTCTGGTTCCTACAAGCCCCGTCCATCCTGTCCTTGGACTCTTCCAGGGATCCAGGGGAAGCCACAGCTTCTCTGGGCACCCTGTGCCAGGGCCTCACCACCCTCACAGGGAACAATTCCCTCCCAATAGCCCAACTAAGCACTCCTCCGCTGGAATGTTCACCATTCTTTCCTCTTGTAATTTCCCCGTTTCAACTGGAGCTATGGAAACCGAACAGTCATTTTGAAATTATATTCCAGAAGCTCATCTATGGATTTTTTCCTTTGCCTCCTGAACCATGAGAGTGTTAGTGAGGAGGGTGTGAATGAGGGCCCAGTGCAGTGCCTGCTCTCACAAGCAGAGGCTCACCCCATGGCAGAAGCAGCAGCTCTGGGCTGAGCCCTGGCGGCAGCAACCAATTCCCTTCCCTGAGCAGCAGCTCTGACCGTGCTCCTCCAAAGAGAGAGAGACAGAGGGAGCCAGCAGCTGGCCCAGACCCATCTTGTACCAGCCCAAATTACACGGTATCTCTGCCACTCAGAGAGAAATTCGGGATGAGAGAAGCGCAACCAGATGCCCTCCTCCCCTCAGCTTGGCCACCACTTTTGTTTTTCTGAAGTTAGTGTTTCTTAGACATTCATGAGAAAAAAATTTGGCAAGTAAAAAGGAACGAAAGGAAAGAAACCTAACCCCCAACGACAATGTGACAGCTGTACATGATGTGGAAACACACTTTTTTCAAGCTGTGGCCTAAGCACTGCTTTCCTTGGCAGTCACTGATGTGTCAGTGCGAGCAGCGGTAGGACAGCTCTGTCCCCGCACTCTGCACCCACTCCCGTCCCAGCCGGGCCCAGCTGGTTCCAGCCGCTTTGCAGCGGCTTCGGAGCCTCCCGCTGTCCTCGGGGTGCTGGGCAGTGGCCTTGGGGACAGCAGCGCGTTCCAGGGCCCTTTGTGACACGGGGCTGCGTGTACCCCGAGCCCACTGTGACACCTGGGGCCGCGCCCCGGCCAGGAGAGTCATAAAGGGCGCAAAGAGCCCGGGGGTTGGCACTCCCAGGAGAGCAGCTCCGTCAGGAGGCAGCAGCTCCCGGGATTCTGCAGCGCCAAGGCGAGGCAGAGATGCCTTCAAACAAGAGGAAACCCACAGGCGTCCAGCCCAAGCAGAGGTGTCTGCGCTCTCTGAGGAGGCCGAAGGTGAGCGATGGGCAGCACGCAGCTGCCCCGGGGCCAGGCTGGGCCTGAGGGCACGGAGGGAGCCGCCGTGCCAGGGCAGCGCTGCGGGTCCCACGCGGCCGCCTCGTCCTCAGCCTTCTCCTCCTGCGTGCAGGTGCAGAGCGCTGAGCCAAGGGCAGCAGCTCCGGAGGCCGAGGAGCACCGGGACTCCCGTGCCGGCCCTGGCGCGCAGGCGGCAGCAGCAGAGGGCCGGGCAGCGGCCCCGCACAGCCCCAGGGCCCGCGGCCGGGCTCTGCTGCGCTCGCTGCGCCGCGGCTGCCGGGCCATCCTCAGCACGGTGGCGGCTGTCATCCGGCAGCCGGGGACACAGCGGCCCCTGCGCAGGGCCATGGGCTCAGCGACGGCAGCAGCAGCCCCCGCAGCGGGGGCACAGTGCCGGGCAGCTGCCCCGCACTGCCCCTGCTGCGCCCCCAGCCCCTCACCCGGCCAGCTGGAAGCTGTCGGTGCCCAGGGGCCAGGGGCAGAGCTGGGGGCTGTCTTGCCAGCAGCAGACATTGACGAGCAGCCCTTCCCCAAGCTGGAGGAGCACTGCCTCCTCCAGAGACTGCCCGAGGAAAACAGCAGCCAGCAAAGTCAGGGCAGTGAGGAAGAGAGGCTCCCCAGGCCCCTCAGACACAAAGCTTCAGAAGAGCACTGGAAGCATCACCCATGCCCAGAACAGGGCCCAGATGAACCCCGCAGATCCCGTCCCAGGAGGACAAAGCCCGCAGGCCCGTACCCCTTAGAGCGCTGCCGCACTCCCCGCCCCTCGCTCGACCAGCTGGAAGAGCTGGAGCTGTGTGGAGCAAGGTCAGCAGCCATGGCACTCCTTGAAGAGCTGGGCAACAAGGAGCAGCACTGGTCCACGGTTTGCCAAGCCAGCATTAGCGGGGAAGAGAGCCTGGCACAGTCCGGTTCTAATGACCCAAGCAAACCGGAGTCTGACAGCGGCCCAGGACAACTCCAAAAGCTCTTCCTCCAAGACACAGATCCATCTGTGCCCCATGGGGAAAACCGGAAGGCCCGAGAGTTGTGGCAGAAGAAGAACAAGGATGTCACCATCCACACCATCTGGGTCAACCCTCTCTGCCCAGCACTTATGGTGGAGCCTGGCTCACTGGACGCAGAGGAGTCAGACTCTGACCTGCCCAGCCAGTCTTCTGCCCCAGCAGCTCACACGCCCACCCAGCCAGGACAACTCCTAAAGCTGGTTCACCAGGACACAGATCCATCAGTGTCCCGTGGGGAAGACAGCAAGGCCCAAGAGCAGTGGCAGAAGAAGAGCAAGGACATCACCATTCACACCGTCTGGGTCAACCCCCTCTACCCAGACCTCATGCAGGAGCCAGGCTCGCTGGAGGCAGAGGAGGCAGACTCTGACCTGCCCAGCACATCTCCTGCCCCAGCAGCTCCCACAGACACCCAGCCAGCAGCTGATGCCCTGCCCAGAGCTCCAGAGGATGAGGAGCAGCATGTGAGTGCCCCTGGCCTGGCACAAGGGGGGGCAAAGACAGCAGCTTCTGCAGCCTCTGGTGCGCAGGTGGCAGCGGCAGAGAGCCAGGCAGCTGCCCCACACAGCCCCTGCCGCCCCCCCTGCCCACTGCCCAGCCAGCTGGAAGACCTCGGGCAGTGGGCAGGGCCGGCAGCCATGGCACTCCTGGCAGAGCTACGGGGAGAGGAGGAGTCCTGCTGCGAGGAGCTCAGCTCCTGCCCATCCAGAGAATGGGCAGAAGACACAGACCTGAGCAGCATCGCTGAGGAGAGCACCTCATGGTCCCTCGAAAGTGAGCCACTGCCAGAAGACGCAGAGCCAGGCAGGATGACCAGGGAGGAGATTGGCGAAATGTCCCCGCCACGCAAGTCTTGGGCAGAAGACCAAGACCTAAGCCAGGGCAGGGAGGTGGAGACCACGTCATGGTGCCTCTCATGGGAGTCCGAGGAAGAAGACCAAGACCTGAACCAGAGCAGCAAGAATGTGAGAGCCTCAGGATCCCCGCTGTGTGAGTCACAGGCAGAGAGCTGGGGCACTAAAGTCTGCACAGCCACACAGGATGGTGCGGATCAGCCCCAGCAAGCCCTGATCTGCCCATATCACACAAAAGCCCTGCTCTTGCACAGGGGCACGGGCACGCAGGCAGAAGAACAAAGCCTGTCCCAAGTGGAAGATGCAGGGAGGGATTTCAGGGAACTGGAGGCTGCCATGAGGAGCACTTGGCGGGAGGAAGAGTTGCTCAGGAGGGACAGGTGCGCATTTGGGCGTGTGCAGGGCCCGCACTCAGCTGCAGCTGTCCCCGTGCGATGGCCGTCCCGCTGCAGGAGTGCACTCAGGGCTCTGCTCAGGGCGGTCAGGAGCCTCAAAGGCCTCATTCCATGCCTCCGCTCATAGAGGCCATCCAAGCATGGCTCCACACTTCCTGCCAATGATATAACACCCACGGAGGCCGAGCAAGACCCAAAGTGGTCAGGGTTCTGTCCCGAGTAACCCTGACCATGGCCTGGACATCTTCAGGAAGGAACCTGGACAAGACAATTGAGGACACCCTCAGTCATTCTGCAAGAAGACACCAAGCTCAGTGGCAGTGTTGATCTCCTGGAGGGCCAGGAGGCTCAGGACTGAGGTGTCATTGTGCCTGCTGCCTCAGGAATTTGAAGAGTAGTGCTTGTAGAATTAAAAGAGCTAAATTCTGTAGGTTAAAGTTAGGTTGAATTCCGTAGGTTAACGTTAGGTTGAATTCTGTCCGTTAAAGTTAGGTTGAATTCTGTAGGTTAAAGTTAGGTTACTAAGTTAGAAGAGGTTAGATAAAAGGCTTATATTGAAATAAACTGATGGAATTGATAAATCAGGAGTGCCTGTTGTTTTCATTTCACTCCGGTCATTGATTTGGGGGGAAATCCTCAAGGCTGAAGTTGTGGTTGCTGTGGGTGCAGTGTGAGCTGTGTGGGGCAGAGGAGAAAGGTGCTGCCTGGGCCGGGGGGATGTGGGGACACCGAGTCCTTGTGACTTGTGGCACAAGGCCATTGTTTGATGCTAAAGCCCCTGCTATTTGTGTGCAGTTCTCCTCCCAGGGAGCTGCCCTGGAGCAGGGATCATTCTGGAGGATCTCTGCAGGAAGGCGTGCTCTCAGCCATGCCAAGGAGATTTCGCAGAACTCCCTCTTCTGCAGGAGGGCAGCTCCCAGGCTGTTTTGTGGGCCTCGCTGTGAGGCACACAGGGATTTTCCTGCAGCAGATTGGATCCCACTCGCTGTGTCAGGAGCCCCCAGAGGTGCTGCAGCACTAAAATGCATTTGCAAATGCAGCTCTTGCTGCCTCACTGGAAATCTCCTGGGACACCGAGCCTGGGAGGACACGTGCTTGGCAAGAGCGGCTGAAACTGCAGGATCCCACAGCCTGGACACTGCCTGTCCTTGGGGTTCCTAGCAAAACAGCTGCTGGCTTTGTCTTTGCAGTCTCAGGCACCTGCTTGCTCCCAAGTGAGCAACTGCCAGGAGATGTGTGCAGAGCTGCCCGGGCTCCCTGGCAGCAGCTGCAGCACATGGGGTGGCAGCCCTGCCCTGCGAGGCTGTGAATGGCTTGGTGCTGGCACAGAGGGGAATGGTGTGGGCTGAAAGGCTCCCTGTTTGCCAGGCTGTTCAAAGGGGAAAGGGAAAATCCTCCTGAGCTCAGCCTGAGGGACCTGCAACTCACTGCGTTTGGTGCTGAACACCCTTAGCACCAATCCAGCGCTAAGTAGCTGAGTCATGCAATCCCATAATTCCAGAATGGTTTGGGGTGGGAAGAACCTTATTCTCCACCCAGTCCCACCCCTGCCATGGGCAGGGATACATTCCTCTTCCCCTGGTTCCTACAAGCCCCATCCATCCTGTCCTTGGACTCTTCCAGGGATCCAGGGGCAGCCACAGCTTCTCTGGGCACCCTGTGCCAGGGCCTCACCACCCTCACAGCTAACAATTCCTTCACAATATCTATTTGAAATTTCTCCTTTTTTTAGGTTAAACTTTCCTGTGTTCCGCTCAATATCTTTCCTTGTCAAAAGTCACTTTCCCTCTTTTTTCGTAAGCTTCCCTGAGGTACTGCAAGGCCACGATGAGGTCTTCCTGGAGTTTTATCTTCTCTCAGCTGAATGACCCAAATTCCATTGAGAATCTTTAATTCCCGTAGAATATATGCCAAATGTCTCTGAGTTCTGCACTGGAAAGGGTTTGTTGATCCCAGGTGCTTTATTGAAGAAATTTAATGACATTCTAAGAACTAAAAAATAACTACAATCCACTTCCCACTAGTGCAATATAAGCACTTTACTACCTAGAATTTTAGGCAGCCAAGCTCACTGTCTTGTGGAAATCATAGGACTAAAACCTGTTAAAAATGTTTTTCCACACCTGTATGTGAATTTTAGGTTAAATGTAGGAAAGAAGGCAAATGTTAGCAGTCATAACATTAACATGGACTATGGAGAAAGAAACCCCTTTCCCATTTGTTCCCTCAGATTGCCCAGAGCTGTGTCCTCCTTTATCTCACTGCCCAAACAAAGAAGCCACCAGTCCTGAGCTATGCCTGCAAATCTATTTTATGGAGAAAATTTTGTCAGCACTTTTTTGGGTGCAAATGGGAAAGTTGACCTGAGGCTTATATAAAGCCTAGATCCAAGCAAGCCCTTTTCTTACCAAGCTCAATGCCAATCAGAATACATTTTTAAAAATCCAGATTATACAGTAGGTAAACTGAAATTAAAATCTGAAAATGCAAATCTTATTATCTTCTAACAAATCACATTTCACTTCTTTTAACATTAATGGTTCAAATTCAAAATTGCTGCAAGCTTTCATCACCCGCTATCTTTGCAGCCAGGTAAGTAAATGACCTCTAAGTCTGTCCCACAGAAGTTTACAAATGGATATTTTAACAGGTAAACACCAATTTTAACCTTGAGTTTGTAGAGAAAAAGGAAGTTCCCTTTATCAGCAAAAGAATGGAGCCATCCCTCACCTCTTTATTTAGTGATGCTTGCACCCGGGTGTGTGACAGGACCTGTTCAAGACTTTGTGCTGTAAATTGCCCACTTTGGGGGTGAGTTGCAAATATCTCTGATGATTTTAGATGGGACATTAAGCTCATTAGCTCCTACAGCATTTATGGGCTGACATCCTCTCTGTGGATGTCACTCTGTAGAGTTAGCAAGCAATTGGGAAAGAGGATTTTTATAATCCTTAGATTTGCCCCGTTTAAGGAGATTCTGCTTTTAAATGGTTGATTTGAGATCTATTTGGTTCCAAAATTTGATGAGCTGATTTATGGAGTAACTTCATCCTCTCTCAGTCCTGGCCCACTCTGGTTTACAGAACCTTTCCCTCCCTGTTTTAACCCCACAGAATTACTCCTTCAGTTTTTAAATGTGGAAATAACTCCAGGCAGTGTAAAATTCCCCTGGTCCCGGCTGTCTCTCCAGAGATGGACTGGATGTTTGGGAGCACATCACCACTATAAAATGTGATAAGCCCACATCCTCATGGACTGGTGTGAACCAGGGCAGAAGTGAGGGTTCAGTGCAAGGCAGCACATTGATCCACCCTGGTTGGACTTACACCTCTGAGGAAGAGAATATTTTGGGGAGCTTTGGGCACTGTGTTGCATAGAGATTTTGGATCACTTCCTTCCTCCACCACAGTTCACTGCTTGCAAGTTCCAGACCTTCATCCTTAATGTCCTGACTGACTGGGGCAATAATACAATGCTGAAGAGGTTTCCAAATTCTCTGCTGGCAAGAAATTTTGTTTGTTTGCTCATCTTTAATTAATATTTAATTGGGTGTGCAGACAAGGGGTTGTATCATCAATTGTGGTGAACTGGCTTAGCTCTGTCAAAGCTAATGGTGCTGTATTGATTTATGCAGCAGAAGAGGCTGACTTGGAGGTAAAGGAAAGGGCAGACACTTCTTCCTGGAAGGAAATTAGAAAAGAAGGAGTCATGCTGAGATCTGTCGTATGGTAATCATGATGTGCTGCCTGCAAGGGAAAGGTGACTCCTGCAAAAAAGGCTGGGAGCTTTTTTCCTTTCTTTTCTCCTTTTTTTTTTTTTTTTTAATAATCTTACCATCATCGTGGAAAGTTCATTGCCAATTAACTTTATGGGAAGGGATGATAGTGGTGGTAAGCAGTTAAAGAATACAGTCTGTATTTATGCAGAGGTGAGCAGAAGTAGTAGAACTTAACTTGCTTTTTAAGCTGGGCCATAGCCTTGTCCCTGGATATAAGACTGAGATAAACTGCTGGGATACGAACCTGCATTTTGTTAAAAATCAGAACATATTTTCTTTTATTTATTAGTGTTAGTCATAAAACTCCTATTGGAAATAGCACACAAATGAGCTCCTTATCCATAAAATCATTGAAACATAACATTACATTTACTACCTGTGGTATATAATTAGGCTCCCATTCACTTGTATAACCTTTTCTTCCAGCCATTGGTGATTTGGAGACAAGCTCGCTTTCCATTAAAAAGTAAAAGCTTAAAATGTCTTTCATTCTCTCTGTGCCCCACTCCTCAGAGGGTGTTATTTCAGGCAAAGTAGGCAAATCTGCAAAAACAACCCCTAATTCTGTTTATGAACTGCATCACTATTATTGAACTTCTCCTCAGTTATTTTCTTTTTGCATGGTGAAGTTATTTGTGTAGTCTTTCACTATCACTTCCTAATAGTGATTTTAATTATAAATAAAATAATTACTCCATTAACCCATCTGCAGTTAATGTACAACATTAAGGATGATCGAGATCAGGCACATAAAAGTTGTTCTTCACCACCTCCATTTGCAAAATGAAGTCCAAAGTGAGGTTGCAGACTTGCTTTCAAGTTCAGTTGTTGAATATAAATCTTAATAATTTATTTAAATCAAATCTTTAATTTTTTATTACAAAGTTTGAATTTCTCTAAGATGAGTTTGGTGTTGATATTTAATCTTTCTCCAAGACTTGATACATTATCCTATCCTATGATTTGTTTTCTTTCTCAAATGATTGCTGCCATCACCTTAAATCCCACTCAGCTCCATGAGGATACCACATGAAGATGTTGTAACTGTCCTGAAGCAGCCTGGGGAAAAGCTGATCATTGCACCAATCCAGTTATTATTTTCCTCTGAATAAAGTGGTCAAGCAGTTCTTACCTAGTGCCACTACAATTTCAGAAGCCTGAAGATTGCAGAAGAATCTGGATGCAGCCCATCCTCAGAGAGGAGAAGGTGGAATTCTTCATTGGCTTTTAATAGAAGAAAAAGAACTGAGATGTGATGTCTTCAGGGTGGGTGAGTTCATTGCATGAGCAAAACTTAATGTAGGTGCTTTCAGCATTTATTAACCTGCAAAACCAGCTCTAAAGACAGTTTTAGGAGCATGAGGCACAAGCTGCTGGAGGCTCAAGGCACAGGTCTGATGAGGAGTGCCTGAGGGAGCTGGAAAGGGGCTCAGCCTGCAGAAAAGGAGGCTCAGGGGGGACCTTGTGGTTCTGCACAGCTCCTGACAGGAGGGGACAGCCGGGGGGGTAGGGCTCTGCTCCCAGGGACAGGGACAGGAGGAGAGGGAACAGCCTCAGGCTGTGCCAGGGGAGACTTAGATTGAATACTGAGGAAAATTTCTTCATGGAAGGAGCTGTCCATCCCTGGCACAGCTGCTCGTGCAAGTGGTGGAATCCCCATCCAGGGATTTAAAACCCATGTGGATGTGGGGACGTGGGTTACTGGTGGCTTTGGCAGTGCTGGTTGGACTTAAAGGTCTTTTCCAATTTAAACAATTCTATGAAAATTTAAAAAAATAAACCCAAACGAAGGTGCCCTTCAATTTATCAACAAGGTCTCTTTCTTCTTGTTTATTATGAAGAATTTAGTCTCTTCTAAGTCATGTTTTATTGCTGAAAATTGTAATCTTCTGTGGTAGAAGGATCAAATTCTGCCCTAATTGAGAAAAAAATATGTTTTTAGTCTTTCAGTTTCATCTGGGTTGTGTAAATCTTAATAAAACTGCACCTAGGATGAATTTTGGTGCTCCTGTGCAATGGGATTTAATGTCCTGCACACATCTCCTTCCTTCTTGCACCTTTTCTGCCACTTCCTTCATAAAACCATTTGACTATGGAATGGATCCAGTCATTGGTCAATTATTCCTCTTTTAGGTCTGAGAATTTCAGCTGGAATGGAGGGACATTTGCAGGCTGAAACAATTATAACAGGGTCATTAATTGGGCCAAATTAATCACTGTGCTCAACACAACAACCAGGAACTCTCACTTGCTGTAGTGCTGAATAGGAAAATCTTAATAATCACCTTCCCTCTTACACCTGCAGGAATTTGAGAGAATTTGTAAAATTTTCATGCCAAAAGGGATTTCAGATTAAATTACAATCCCAGTGTGCTTGTTACAGCATTTATGCATTTTATTCTCTGCAAATACATTTTAACTGCTTTATGAGCCTTCCTCACAGCAGGTGCCTGGTTCAGAAAGCCTGAACAAATGGGGATTTGGAATTGGATTTCCAAACATGACAGAGGAGAATATTCCATAAGTGCTTCCATGAATAACAATGCAAATTTAGAAAATCCTACCAGGTTCCTGCCCTCAAATCTCTCTGTATCTTTACTTGGGTAAATGCCACTAAAAATGTGGCCTTTAGCTTTTGGTCTTCTCAAGTGACTGTTTACTGCAAAGAAAATTTACTTCCTGGACTCAGAACTACTTAATAGTTTGAAATATTTTATCTGAGATGTATATTCCAAACAGTGTATTTGTATCTGTCATTAGCTGTGAAGGACAGCTCCTTAATGCAATCAAGAATAAATTACAACCCTAAATAGGAAATTAAAATTAATTTTGCTCACAGCAGAAATGAAGAGGAGACTGTTTGAATAGGCTGTAACTAACATGCAAATATTTAATACATTGCTGACCTGCAAAAGGATTTTTATTTTCAGTTTTCCCCTGAATCTTCCTGTCACATTACCAATTTTTTTTTTTTTTAAATTTGAGTTTATTTATTTAGGGGTTTTTTTAGGTTTTTTTTTGGGGGGGGGGGGGTGGAGGAGGGGGGTGAATTTATTTCGAAGGATTGTGGTACCTCTTGATATTGCTGGATCATGCTTAACATGGATTTTCTCCATGCTTGGAGCCAGATGTGCATATTCTGCTCACCATCCCCTACACTGTCCATCACCACATCCATCTGAACCCTTGTGGGAACAGGTACTCAGAAATAACCCAAATCTGTGATTTTCATTTTCTTTCTTTTTTTGGTTATGCAGCAAAGCCTGAGCTGGCCATCCAACCTCCCTTGCTATAAAATCATGAAGAAAGAAGTTCAGAAGATTTTAGTAACAATTAACTTGAGTTTATAGTCAGAACATTTCAATCCAAGCATTGCAGAAACCTCTTAAATGGTTCAGTCGTGATATTGAGCTGTTCTTGTCTTGTAGGTAAATAATTCAATATACACAGAGATGCAGGAGACCTGAGAACTGCTCACATGACTCTAAAATACACTGAAGACTTCAGCAAGCTTGGTAATGCTTCCTTAATTACTGAAACTGGAAATATTTTGGAGCAAACCCATTCTGTGTGATTTATGGTACCAGTTTTGTGGGTTTGCTGCTCTTTGCCTTTCAGTGAGGTGGGCTCTGTTCAGAGGAATCACTGGTGCTTCATTCAGACTAAACATGAACCAGGGAGATTTGTGGGGAACTTTTGATTACAGTAAATGGGCCAGATCTTTTGGTGCTACCAGGTAATATGGGGAAGGCAATAAAGGATGGACACAGACAAAATGTAAAGGTGGTGCCATGGCATTTTAATTCCAGTGTGAGATCTGTGTGGAGTCCTTAGGAGCTGCAAGGCTTTTCCAATGCACTGATCCTCTCTAAAATGAAAAAAAAAGGAAATCAGGTTTGAATGGGGCTGTGATTTTTATATGTTTGTTTTAGGTCGCAAAACAGAAATGTCCCAGAGTTGTGTGGTACTTTGTGTCTGCACTGCAGCAGTGTTTTTCACTCGCTGCTGCCTTGTTTACAGCTCCTTCCTACAGTAAATCTCCACTATTGTTTTGTCTTTATTGGCTGTGCCAGAAGGCTATGGAGCTAAAGCACATCACAGCTCTCCTCCAATACTTAGGAACCCTTTCCCATTGCTCATCCATCATTTTAACTGGCAGTTATCTTGATGTAAAATATCTGGAAGTCTCCAATCACCTAGAATGCTCAGGATCTGGAAACAGTAGGGATTTTGGAAGCAACTGTTCATTAATAGAAATGATATAAAATTAGCATGGAAAAAAATGAAAAAAAGATTGTGTCTTGCTTAATTTACTTCAGAAAACTTTTCCAGCTGAAAATCAAGTCAGCTTTCCAAATTCTCAACTCTGGCTGCCTGATTTTATAAAGCCTGCATCCTTTCTGCCAGTCATTTGTAACAGGGAGATCCTGAAAGGACACATATTTAAACATCCCTTGTTTTCAACTTATGCCCCAGTGAGGTGGCTCTACAGGGCTGTAGGTTTCTCCTTCTGTCTGTCTGTTTATTTAGGGCACAACCCACATTTCCAAGCACCATGCTCACAGGCTAAGGCACATACTGACCTTTCTTCCTGAGTTAGCAGCTGGTTTAAGCAGGACATCTATGCAATGGCTGGAATTAGATGATTTCTGAGTTCCCTTCCACCTCAGGCTGTTCTGTGACGCTGTGATAAATGGTTTTCTTCTGGGTGAAGAGGAACAGGACAGTCCTGGATGTGCCCATTCAAGTCTCCACATCTCCCAGCAGGCCGTGGTGAGAGACTGGTTTGGAAAAGTAGAACAAGCACTGCCATGCTCAGCAGCCAAGCCAAGCACTTGGAAAAGTGTTTTATCCTCAGAAGATTCAGCTGTTTCACATGATTCAAAGCAAGTGAAGGGCCAGTGAAGGTGTCCCTGCTCATGGTGGTGGGTCAGAATGAGATGGTTTTTGAGGTCCTTTCCAACCCAGACCATTCTGTGAGTCTATATTTTTGCACACCCTAAGCTTGCAGAAAAGAAATTGTATTCCTCATTGAGTATCTCTAGGTACTCTGCACTGAAGGATTATCAAAAACCCTGAGGGATTTGTCTGTCTTGATATGGTTGTGCCCTGCTGGATGCCCAGTGCCTCACCAAAGCCCTTCCATCAGCCCCTTCTTCAGCTGGATAGGGGGAAGAAAATGTAATTGAAGGCTTTTGGGTTGGGATAGGGACAGGGAGAGATCACTCAGCAATTCCTGTCAGGGGCAAGACAGATCTGACTCGGTAAATTTATATCAAATCTGAGTAGGTGTAATCCTAACACACCTTCCTCCCACCTCTCCTTTATCCCTGGGCTCAACTTTACTTCCAAGTTCTCTTCCTTGTTTCCCCACAATGGCATTTGTTTTCCCAAGTGTCCCTGTATTCTTACAGGAATTCTTCACTATTTTTATAGCCAGACTGTGCTAGCTGTCAATACTGTTTGAAGAATTGGCTGATTGTTCCTAATTAACAAGCTCTGTTCCATTTGGGAACTCGTTGATGATGCCTTTGGCTGTCTTTAGTTGTTCCTGGTAGAGGGGAGTCAGGGAAGTCAAATATCCCAGGGTATCGCCCATCATTAATGGACAATAGGATGGAAAATGGGAACCCCAGGTTTGCCAGTGCTTTATACTTCTCAAGCTTTAGATAATGCACTGCAGCAATTTATTTGATTTTAATGACAGAGAGGAGGAAACATGTCATTTTTCAGTCATTTCACACATGCTATTAGCAACATAATTTGAAAAGATAATGATTTACAAACCACCTGCTGTCTGGCAGATGCTTAGATATTGGCACGTGCTTGGAATGTGGTATTGAAGATATCTGAGGAGTTTAATTGCCCACTAATGCAATAGCTTCTGTTCTGTGCAGGTTAATGAGGGAGAGTTGCTTTTGAAGTACATCTGCCAGGGATCCTGTTTATTAGACAACCAGCAAGGATGATCTTCACAGCTTTAGTCACTTGTTTGCAACTATTTCTATATGAGTTGCTTTCAATTGGCAAGAAATGGGGTAGAACATCGGGCTTGTAATAAAATGAGACCTTTGGAAAGCATTTTGAGAAGGCAGCTCATGTCATGACCTAGCATGTCAAGAACAGGGATTGATATGTAATCTAAAATGTACTGAGGATGCCTGATCTGCTCAAGAGTGAGTAAAGTCACATCCATCAGGAGCCACTTTTTATGGAAGGCCCATGGCATCCCCAGTCCTGTGCTAAGCTCAAGGTTCCTCCTGGATGACACCTCCAGCAGCTCAGGCTCCCATCTTGCAGTGACTGTTGTTTATTTATGGGTGCACACATTCCTTTGTGCACTTAACAGCAAGGAGCTAAAGCAAATTGGCACCATTTTGCACCACAATTCAAGCCTTGGTCAAAAGAAGACAATTGGATAGGAAAAAAAGCCTTTCATGTGAGTACCTCCAGGGAAATTTGCGTCTTGGTCCAAATTCAGTCCTGAAACTGCTTTTGCTTACTCCTATTCCCTTTTAGTGAAAGTAAGAAAATCCCCAGCCCAAAACCCAGAAAATCTCACACATCAATAAGACAAAAACCACAGTCACTGTGACAGCACTGGAATTCTGGGGTTCTTGGAGAAGTGTCTGATGCAGAAGCAGCACCCAAACCATTGATTCCACCGGTGGACTCAAGTCAGGTGCAGATTGGGAACCCCTAAAGTCAGTTTTTTATGGATATTGATGGTGACTGTGAAATGTTGTAACAGTCTTATAGATAACAGTGTAACAGTCACCACCAATGTGCTTGTGAGGTTTGTGCTGGAAATATCAGAGTGGGAATTGTTTTAGCCACTCCAAGGGATGTGATCTCAGGCACTAATCTGTGCCAGATAGAAAAAGCTGGATGTTAGTTAAATGAGAAAATTATAACCTACTAGACCTGTGTGGTCAGAGAGGATGAAGGAGCAGAGTTGGTGCTTTAACCAACTTGGAGATCTTTGTACAGACAAATCTGGCCAGGCTAGAGATGCCCAAGCTGACTGGAGTCACAGCTTTGGCACAGAATTATCTCTTCCTGTCTCCCAATGCCCTGTACCAGATGAATCAGATAACTATTTTTTTAGTCCAATTTTTTATTCCAACTTGCAGTGATACACTAGAAGGAATGACCACCCTTCTGGGTTTTCAAGGTCGCTGAAAATACAGCATCATTTGAAAAACTGGATTTTAAGCATTTTTGTATTTATCCAGCTTAAATAAGGATTAGAAGCCTGCTAAATCCATCTAGGTATATATTTCAAACAATGGCTTGGAGAAGCATCTATAAAAATGGAAGCACTAACAGTCTCCAAATGTTCCCCTTGACGCACGAGTGTTTTACTGAATTGTGAAGCTGCTTCAGCTACAGCCTGATTCCTTCTCCTTTGGCTCTCAACTCTCTTAGCCATAATTTGGAGTGATTAATGATTGAAATGTTATTTAAATCACTGAGCCATCCTCTGTCAGAATTCAGAACTAACTCGCTAATGGGGAGAAAACTGAAAAGTCTGTTCATTGTTTCTTTCTTCTTCTTTTGAGAAGTGCTAAAATCTTGGCTATTTCTGTTCTGTGCTACAAGGACAACATAAAGGGATGTCTCAGAAGGAGTGATAATGTAAACATTTGCCCCTGACAGATAAAGCAGTGAGGAATAAACTGGCTTTGACAGCATTAACAAATTTCCAGTGCTGGGTTTGAAGGCATTAGCTGTGGAAAGGTTTGATAATGTTGTGGCTTTCAAATGATGGTCTCAGCAGAGTGCTTAACAGATTTGTCTACTGTTTCCCATCTGTAAATGACTACATAATTTACACTTTTAATGGGTGTTAGATTACCTGTCTGCCATTAGACTCTCAGGCTGCAGTGAATGAAAAACAGAAAATACCACTTTCCCAGGACATAAATGATTAGTTACCATCACTGGCACCCATGTATCAACCTCTGTGTCACAGCACTGTGGCTTTGGAAAATCCCACTAAAATGGATGGTTATGCCCAGCTATTAATTATATTTAAGAATTTCTGTCTATTATCCACAGAGAGATGGCTGGGGAAAGGTTGTATTATAGTTGTGGCAGGTTAGAATGGTGTTTAATCAAAACAGTGATGTTGAACATTGATAACCTGGGGAGATAATCTCTGCCATAATAAAGGCGACCTTTAAAAAAAAGTTACTTCATTGAGGCCTCTTTTTTTTCTGCTCTTGTCTGGCAATAAAGAAAAGAACAGAAAAATTTTTGAGCATTTATTATGCCATTAGCAGCATTTAAAATCCTAAAATAAATATTGGAGTAGGTTGAGTGCATAGAGAGATGAAACACTTGAAAATATTCCAAGACAGGTAGGAGTAAACAGGACTTACTGACCTACTTTGTTATTATCTTTTTCATAAAATCACCTGAAAAAATCCTAAAAAATGAATGGCTGCACAGTTAATAAACTCTGTAAAAGATAAGCTATAGCCTTTGAATAGGTTTCCATGTCTGAAATGGTGTGATAGAGTTTGGATAGAGAATTTTTTATATAGCTTCAAAGTAACATGGAAATTAAAAGGAATATCATTCCTGGTGTGCAAATTTATTAGCAGGCTTTCTTTCTTTATTGGCATGCAATGAGGTCTCCTCCATCTGTGTGTCACACTGATCAATCCTCTAAATTATGTGCATTGATGCATTTCTGGTACATTCTCCCTCAGCTCCAAACCTTCAAGGCACTTGGGGAAATTGAATCCAGCCTTGCTCTAAGCCATTCCTAAACCTTTCCTTTGTGGGCTAAAACTTGTGCCAGACTTCCTCTCTCAGTCTGGCCATTTTCTGTGACTTTAACCCCACCCCTAAATCTCTATTTCAGTCCCAAATTCAGGTGCTTTGGTTCTCCCTGGGGACACCAGCACCATGAGAGAGGGATGAGCTGTTTTAAAGGACAGTTGTGGTAGCTAAAACTGGCCTTGGTTTTTGATGGAAAATCTTTGCTTTTTTACTGATGGCACCAGTATTTCTGTCACAGAATTTGTGGATTCATTTGCCAAAACAAGGCTGGTAAAAATGGGATATTTCCGTAAGTACACCCTGCCAGCTGATTTTTTTTGTCTTTTGTTCATTTTCCCAATATATAATATGATAATTTCCCAGATTCCGAGCTGTTGCCTGGGCCTTTATTATCTAAAGGCTTTTTAGCACAAATGAGATTTTCAGTTTCTAATCTAATTTTGAATGATGATTTAGCCCCACATCAAACAGGCCTGTACTTTGTGTCTAATTTACACCAGTATTTGAGGGTCTTATATAGTGCTTATTATATCTATTGCCAGTGTGATATGAACAGACCCTGCTGTAAATAAGGATTAAACCCTGTAATGCAGCCTACTAAAATAGTCTTATTTAATGGAGTTTCATTTCTGTCATGCATTCTATTTCCCATTGTGTATAATTAAACTCAAAAATAACTGCCCAGCAACTAAAATGTGTTAAGAACAAAGATAAGCTGCAGTCTTGAATTTATTAACAATCCACTATTTATTTGCAATGGTAATCTGCTATTTATATGTGAACATTAAAATTAAATTTAATTATTCATCAAGGTACATTTTGTTATAGGACTCCAGCTACAGCTTTTAGGACCTTATGACATAAATCCAAATATTCCTAAGTAGTTACATCCAAGATATGAGCTGTAAAATTAATAAGAATGTGGGAAAATATTTAATACTAAGAAACTGATTGGCAGTCTCAGTGAAAATGTTGTCTTGTTTTCATTAAAAGGTTGGTACACATTGCTAGTACTCCATTTTCCCCTAAATTATATTTTTCTGTAATAATTCTAGATAATCTTTCAATCCAAGTTTTTATGGCTATCATTATTTCACAGAGGGAGGAAAGAAATACAACAGGATTGTGAAAATTTACCACTGCATAAAAGTGCCTGCCTCCTGCCACACTGCCAACCAGGAGGGATGGACCCCCAAACTTCCTTTTATTCCCCTAGAACCATCCCAAGGCTGAACAAGGCACCAACTCCTCCCAAAAAGTGAGGGAGAGCCTGTTTTGAGCTGAAATTCTCACTTCTAGGGTGTGAACCCAAACGTCTTTAACTTAGGGCACAGACTGCACTTCGCATTGGAGAGAGGGGCTCACTTCAGGCAACACTTCTGGTATCAATTCCAGCATTTCCAGATGAATCAGAGGCATTTCATCTGGGTTTGTAAACTTTTTTCTTTGCAACAAGTACTAGATTTTAGCTAATGTGACTCAGATTTCCTGGCAGTCTCTCACTCCTTCTCAGCCCCTTTAAGGATCACATAGCTGGGACAGTCAGTAATTACCCTGCCTTACCTCCAAGTGAGTGAGCCCTGGTGCACAAGGACTGACATCCATCTCCTTCAGGGTATTTATTGATCTAACTGGAGCAAACCTTTGAGCATCACTGGCTTTGCTCTCTGATTTGCCAAAGAAGCAGCAGTCCAGAAGAGCTGAGGTGCCTGAACTCAGAAATTACATTGCTCAGGGAGAGTAAATCCTCCCTTTTCTGCTGTTACAGACTCTTGTTCTGAAAAACAGGTCAGGTTGCTGCTTGTTCATATAAATTTTTGTCTTAAAAAAACCTAAACCAGTCCTGCTCCAGTCATTGCACAGATATCTGCTCTGGTGCCTCTCTGTTGCTGTTGCCCTCTCACTCTTCCTCTGGCTTGCTCCAGGTATGTATGCCAAGTTTGACAGAGTCACATCCATGTGAAATTTTGTGATATGACCAATTGATTTAGTTTGTTAAAGTAATTCCTCATGTAAACATTCCTTTCTTGCTGTCCTTTATTCCTGCTGCTGCATTAACACGGGGTTGGAATCGATTGTGGATGTGGAAGGTTTGTGGATTTTGCCACTCAGTTTGTGCTCTGCTGCACACACAGATCTGGTGACAGGGACAGGAATTGATGATTCTTTACCTGTCTCTTCATGAAACACAGGGAAAATGTGGGAAATTGCTGAGTTTCAAGAGCTGTAGGCTGCCAGAAGAGATTTCACCAGACAGAGATGCTCTTTGGCCAAACAATGTGGGAGGTGTCCCTGCCCGTGGCAAGGGTAGGGGAATGAGATGAGTTTCAAGGTCCTTTCCCCCCAGACAATTCTGTGGTTCTATGACTGCTTAAAAACATAAGAGTTGGTATTGTATTTGCAGGGAATGTCCTGATGAAGGCAGGAATGATGCCCCTGACTCCATGCTCTCAGAAGGCTCATTTATTACTTCATAATACTATATTATATTAAAGAATACTATACTAATTAAACAATATAGAAAGGATACTTACTCAATGCTAAAAAAATAATAATGAAAACTCGTGACTCTCTCCAGAGTCTGACACAGCTTGGCCCCAGTTGGCCAAAGAGTCAAAACAACTCACACCAGAATCCAATGGACCACTCACCTGTGGGTAAACAATCTCCAAACACATTCCAAAGCAGCAAAACACAGGAGAAGCAAATGAGATAAGAATTGTTTTCCTTTTCTCTGAGGCCTCTCAGCTTCCCAGGAGGAAAATCCTGGGCAAAGGGATTTTTTCAGAGAATGTGAATGCCACAAGTTGGCACCTGAAAGTGGCAGGATTTTTTTCTTGTGACTCCCTTGTCTGCAAAAATCAGATATTTGGTATGCACTCACCAGTTCCAAAGTGCTGATGAAACTTCTATGTCATTTAAAAATAAATAAGAAAGTAATTTTGCATTCTGAATTGTGCTGCTGGTGACAGCAGTCAAATGGCAGATTTTCCAGGGCAGGAGCAGGGATAATCATCTTGGTCAAATTACAGTTTTAATTTAAGAAAAACTTCTTTCCTTAACCCTGAGAATATTACCATGCATATTTTCATTTTATTAGTTTATGTACACAACCACTAAGTTATTTGCATGTTATAGAATTTTATTTTGTACTTAGCAAATGAATGACATCCAAGCAATTTTAGATTTAATTTGATCAATATTTAATGAATTATAATTATCATTACAACTCAGAGTTTTGCACTGCTGTATATTGCTGCATAATGTTTAATCAAGAGGAGAGAGAGACTAAAGTATAACTGGAAAACAGCTATAAAGTCTATGTTAAAGAAATGTAGTGGGATTATTAACTAAATTACAGCAGTCTAATTTACTAATTTTCCTAGTTACAGCTTTAAGATTGAATTTCAAGAGCATTTCCCTAATTTGTATTTTTAGATGCCTGCAATACATATTTTAAAAAATCCATACACAAAGACCAAAATTACTCTGTGGTATCAGAGTTTGAAATCTCTGCATGATTGGAAAAAATTCTGAGGTGCTGTACCTGGGAAAAAGGGAATACCAGATAAAAAGGATATCAGCTTACATGGACAGAACCAAATTTGGTATAAACCAAATCTTTTTTGATAAATCTTTTTTACATTAGTAAGGGCCAGGTATGTAAATATTGCAGAAATCAGCAAAAACATTTAATGTATGTGAAAATAGTGAAATAGGTCAGGAAAATACACTAAAAAATGTAATTTAAAAAAAGCAAAAATTTAATCTCTTTTTCCACAAGTTAGAGATTTCTTTTCCTCAGAAACGCAGGTTTAATGTTTAAATTTCATCATTTCAACATGATCCCTCAATTTTGGAAGTTAAGTGAAGCTTGTGGACAGTGAAGCACCTTCTCTAATACAGGCAGTGAGATAGAAACACGTGTGTGAGCAAAACTCATTAGGAAGGCTGGAAAAAGTCTAAAATATTCTGGTTTATAGAATCCCAGAGTGGTTTGGATTGGAAAGAACCTCAAAGCCCATCCAGTCCCACCCCTGCAATGGGCAGGGACACCTTCCACTAGCCCAGACTGCTCCAAGCCCCATCCAGCCTGGCCTTGGGCACTTCAGGGATCCAGGGGAAGCCACAGCTTCTCTGGGCACCCTGTGCCAGGGCCTCCCCACCCTCAGAGACAAAAATTCCTTCTCAATATCCCGCCTAAAACCTCTTAAATTGGAGTATTTACCATTATTTCCTCCTGTAATTTCCCAGTTTCAACTGGAGCTATGGGAACAGATTAGTCATTTTGGAATTAGATTCCAACAACTCATCTCTGGAGTTTTTTCCTTTGCCTCTTGAGCCCTGTGAGTGCTCCTGTGGTTTACTCTGCATTCTAAAGGGACAAATGATGGCATTCCTAACTATAGTGGAAGGAAAGACATTTTCCCAATGAGCCCAGCATTTTCACCTCACAAGTCTTGATCCTAAACTTGGTGTTGGACATGTCACATGTGCAAGAGCCTCTAGATTTTTCAGTGGGCCCTCAAGTCTGATTTTAGAAGGGAATTTTCTGCTGAGTGTGCAATTATCACAGTTAATAGACACCAAAAAATTATGCCCTTGGATATTTTTTTTAAATTTTCCACAATTTTAGCTTTGAAACAACTCTGGGATTTGTGGCTGCAATAAAGAGTAAATACTTTCTAATTTTTTTTTTTTAATAATAAGGTAAGCCCATCTAAAGCAGTTGAGCCTGGTCAAGCTGTAGATTTTCATTTGGCTCCAATTCCAAACTTCAGACCCCAGGCAGGTCCCAAAGTGAGGCTGAGTTTCACCCATTACAAAGTTAAAGAGAATGTGCAAGAAAACCCCACATGTCATAATGAGCCATGAGAAAACCACATTATTCCATGGCCTTTGATCAAAATTTGGTGAGGCTCAGAGGTGAGATCTCTATAGAGACAACTGAGAGAAAGGGAGATCTATAGAGTTCTGTTTAGGATTTCTCAATGAAATGATATCAAAGGAAATAAAGAACAATAAATATGCCTGACACATCTATGTATTGTATGCAAAAATTACCCTGCTCCTGGGGTGGTTGGTTTTGGTTCAATAATTGAGGTTTATTCTTTAGCAGCATGTCCTCAGAAGAAAATGTCTTGGTTTAATTTGTGTCTATGCCTGTGCAATTTGCAGAGAAATGTTGTTGTTACAAAGAGAGTTTAATTTTTAGGATTTTTTTTCCTTTATTTTCCCCTTATTATTCTCACTCTCTACTCTCAGGCCCACAGGCTAAAAAACCCCAAACAAACAACACGATTAGGGAAAGAACAGAAATACTCTTTAACATCTGTTCTTGCCCAAACAGGAGAATTTATTTAAGACAAAGGTAAAATAAATTATAATATGTTTCTACTTTCACCTGAGGAAGAGTTTCTGCACTCCCAGTATCTGCACTTGTTTGGAACTCTCCATATTTGCAAAGAAATCCCTTGCTCTGCATCTCCTTGGAAGTGATTTTTCATTCTCTTACTTTTTGAAGCACCTCCCCTTACACACACTTTTATTTAATATTAACTCTTAGTTAAAGGCTTTTGTGAAATAACATTTTTCAACTTCATATAATTAATAATTTAATTTAAAATACTGGTTGTTACTGAACTGCAACATAACTTGTACATTGATTTTCCTTTCAAAACCACTTCAAAATAAATCCCTGGAATTAGAGACACAAATGTTATTATCAAAGTTCTCAAGCAGAATAATAAGGAGATACCAATAACCATCTTGTCTACAAAGTGGAAATAATTTTGTTTTGTAGGAATGTTATATCTACATAAAAGCACTTTGGATTAAATGTTGCCTGCTTCACAGGTAAATTTGCTCTCTGGGATTGTTGAAAATAAGGACTATTCATGGAAACTCCTAAGCATGCACACAGAGCAAAGCACACAAAAAATCAGCTGTGGTACTGCTGTAGGAGTCCCCAGTTCAGTTAAAAACTGTCCAGACTGGAAAAGATATATAGGCACTTACTCTGTGCTTACACATATTAAAACCCCAGAAGGATTCTGAAACTCTTCAAGATTTTTGCCCTCCCTGCCTCAAACAGATTATTTTCAGTAAATGGATCATATTAGAACCAGTGCCTTAGAAATTAAAGGGATTGTGGTGCTTTATGAGCTGGCTCCCTCACTCCACAATTGTTCTTCATTATCCCTCAACTCCAGCTGTACTGTGCTTCCCATACAACCAACTGCATGCCCCCACTGTGAGAAATGCCCTGGAAATGGCACTTGAGGCTCTCTGAAATGTCTCCCATAAATGATCTGGAGTCACTGACAGAGAGCTTGAGAAGGTTGTTCTCCCCTCAGCTCCTCACACGTCACCTTAATGGCAAATAGAGCACAAGAATGAAGAGAGGGGAGTTTTGCTGCCAGCACTGATCGAAGCACAGCAGGTCTGCCACTGCTCCCCCAGGAGGGATGTGGAACACAGCAGCACTGAGGCAGGAATGAACAGTGGCCAGGAAAGGGCAGTGTAACGTGTGGGGAAATAATGCCAGGGCTAAAAAGAAGTGTAAATAAGGGTTCTCTGTGATTCTGGAATTCTGGAGTAAGAAACATTCTGCTTGTGCCTGGAGCAATGATATACATGATGTCAACACAAGCACTGGGGTGAGTGTGGGCCCTTGGTTGATGCTTACTCTGTGACTGTGACACACTGCTGAAAATTCTCAAGGGATCAGACTCCCTCCCCACCAAAATAAACCCCAAACCATCTTTTATTGATTTCAAAAGTTGAAAAATTTGTTTCTCATTCCAGCTTTCCATAGAAAACCCCTTCAAAGCCCAGAACAAAACAGGTGGATGGCTTAAGATAGGAAATCACGGAACAATGGAGTGGTTTGGGATGGAAGGGACCTTGAAGCCCATCTAGTTCCAACCCCTTGCCATGGGCAGGGACACCTTCCACCATCCCAGCTTGCTCCAAGCCCTGTCCAGCCTGGCCTTGGACACTTGCAGGGATCCAGGGGCAGCTTCTGTGGGCACCCTGTGCCAAGGCCTGGCTCCCATCACAAGGAACAATTCCTTCCTAATATCTAACCTAAATTTCCTCTCTTTTAATCTGAACCCATTGCTCCTTGTCCTGTCACTAGAGTTTCTGATGACATTTTGTGGTCGACTGAAAGCTCAGTTCAGATTTCCTACACCTGCAAAAAGCCTTACTGAGCTACCAAAATTCCCTTTTCAGGAACCCCAAGCACTATTTTATATTCTTTACCCAACTGATGATAAAGCAGCAGGGAGTAGGTGGTTATTTGGTAGTTATTTGGGTGTTCACTGGAATCATTGAGGTGGGAAAAGACCTTTAAGATCACCAAATCCAAATCTTCATTCTAGAACCACCCCTGTGTTCACCATCAAACCAATTCCCCAAATGCCAAGGACATTGAATCTGTCCCCATCCCCTGCAGAATGAGTTCAGTTCCATTTTGGAGGCTGTGTAAGGAATCAAATCAAGTCATGATTATCCCATGCAGGATCATCCCTTTGCCACCATCTTTCCACTGGGGTATTTCCACACCTAAGGACCACAAAATAAATTAATGTCTTGATGGCTTCACTTTATAAAAGAGCAAGAATTTGACTTTGCATCATCCTTTTGTTTAAAAAGAAATCCAGCCCAGGAAGCAGTGCAGCACAAAGGACATACTGTCTCACTTCCCCTAGAATTCACATGGAATATTAACCAATGAAGAATTTTGATAATTTATGTTCTTGACAAAGGTTGTAACAAGAACAAGAAATGGGGAAAACTAATTCTTCATATGGGAAACAGTAAATTATAATTCACTGTAATCGCTGCCTTAGATTTTAATTTTCTGGTTCCCTTGGGCTCCGCAGTAGGAGAAACTGAAGGACCTCACAGAAGAATTAAAAAGGGATTTATATCAGTGAAAAAAATTGACTCATAAATAGTTATAGATTATATTGCAAGTTCTCATCAGACCGGTTAAAACCAAAGCAGAGAGCCTAATTTAGCTTGTCAGGGGTTTTTAATGATGATCCTTCCCATTAAAAATCCAGTAAATACATAATGGCAAACTTAGATTGTTTTCAGTAAACAAAACTGTGGAGAAAGCTGATGGAAAAACAACATGCCAAACAAAATCTCTTCTTCCCTCCCATCTGCTTTCTCTCCAGTTTTACTCAGAGTTGAGCTAAAAAGCCCAAATAAAAAGCATCAGCACCCCACCATCATCCCAGAGAGTCAGGGAAATGTAGTTCCCTGCCTGCAGACAACAGGGACATGGGAATATGTCCCTGCCAATGTCAGCAGCCCCAGCACACAAAGCTCAGATACTCTGCCTTTTGTTCCCAAAAGTGTGGGGTTTAGTGCTGGGAGGTGGCATTCACATTCTCTGAAAAAACCCCTTCACCCAGGATTTTTCTCCTGGGAAGCTGAGAAACCTCAGAGAAAAGAAAAATAATTCTTATCTCCTTTGCTTCTTCTGTGTTGTGCTCATGTGGAATGTGTTTGGAGATTGTTTACCCACAGGTGATTTTTCCATTGGATTCTGGTGTGAGTTGTTTTCACTCTTTGGCCAATCAGGGCCAAGCTCTGTCCAGGCTCTGGAAAGAGTCACAAGTTTTCACTATTATCTTTTTAGCATTAAGTGTCCTTTCTGTATTCTTTAGTATAGTATAGTATTCTTTACTATAATATAGTATAATAAAGTAATAAATGAGCCTGCTGAGAAGATGGAGTCAGGTGCATCATTCCTGCCCTCGTTGGGGCATTCCCAGCAAATACAATATTCGGAAGCTCATGGAAGGAGACCTGACCTCCTGTCAGAGCAGCATTTCTGTGCTCACACTGCACAGCTCTCACCTGCTCTGCAATCCACAGGTGTGCAAGAAGGGAAGGGAGTGAAAAGAAATCAGTGAGACAACACCCAGAGGGAGACAGCAGCTTGGAAATGCTGTATCAGAAAGCCTCAGCTTTGTCAGTCTCTTCCCCACAGCAAAAAAACCCCATAGCTCTTACCCAAAAGCTGTTAGGGTTGTTCAAACCCCTCTCCCAAACACAGCCAGCAGTTCCCCAGTGCAAGGAAGCACCACTCCCCTCAAGGAGCATTCCTGTCACTTTTTTCCTCTTGAAGAGCATCTTGGCAGCATCCCAAGGAAATTCAAAGTAGACACATCTCACTGTGGGGCATTATGTGCTCTGTTATGAAAATGCTGCTTTGCCCA
The DNA here is from genome assembly GCF_027477595.1 of Haemorhous mexicanus. Taxonomy (NCBI): domain Eukaryota; kingdom Metazoa; phylum Chordata; class Aves; order Passeriformes; family Fringillidae; genus Haemorhous; species Haemorhous mexicanus. Next base: position 25,079,439 of record NC_082349.1, on the reverse strand, counting down.
CATCTTAGGGAGCTTGGTTTCATCAGAAAGCAAAAGTAAAAAATAAAAATACAATAAGGAAGTAATAACTGAGAAAGGACACATTTCTATTTTATTTCTATAAGGAACCAGATTCCTTGGCATTTTTAGCAAGAAATAACTTTATTTTAGTGGAAATTCATTCCATTTACCTGTTCTTTAGCAAAAGATGATCAGAGGGAGGGAAAACCTCTCCTGTGAGGAAAGGCTGGGACAACTGGAATTGTTCAGCCTGGAGAAGAGAAGGGTCTGATAAGACCTTATGAGAACTTCCAGTGCCTGAAGAGCTGGAGAGGGACTTGAGACAAGGGAGAATAATGGCTTCCCACTGCCAGAGGGTAGAGTTAGATTGGATATTGGGAAGGAATTGTTCCCTGTGAGGGTGGGCAGGCCCTGGCACAGGGTGCCCAGAGAAGCTGTGGCTGCCCCTGGATCCCTGGCAATGTCTATGGCCAGGTTGGACAGGGCTTGGAACAACCAAGTGCAAGGTGTCCCTGCCCATGGCAGGGAGTGGAACAAGAGATTTAAGGTCCCTTCCAACCAAACCATTTTGGGATTCTGAAGATAACTTGGCTCTTTTCCTCCACTCAGTTTTGAGCACTCATGGAAACAAAAGAACCCCAACGCTTGGGAGCAGCAAGGACCTCCCAGCCCAGGCTGGACAGGAGCTGGGCCATGGCAGAGCTGGGCATTCCCAATGCCATTAGGAACAGAGCAGCAGGAGCAGCTGGCAGGGAAAATGCATCCTTAAGGCTACAGGAAGTCTTCCTCTCCTCCCTGTCCTTTTCATGACAGTCCATCAGAGTTTTTGTCCCTGGCTGGGGACAGACACCTCCTGCACTGCCTGGTGAAGACAAACCCAGTCAGCAGCACTGGAGAAAATATAGAAAACTCATTTCTTGCAAAAAGAGAATGAGGATTTTTGGTGGGAAGGCAGATTTCTGGATAAAAATGTGGTTTTCTCTCTCATGCTTGAGCTACGTGGAAGATAGAAAAAAGAGAATCATTAAGTTCTGTCTTTACTAAATTTTCCTTTGGTTTTGCCTGAGGTTCCTGATGGTGCCTCTGCTTTTCCCACGTCTGTCTAATAAACCAGGAGAGTTTGCAATTTGTATTTTTTGTGTGTGGTGGATAAACCCCACTTTGTGAGGTTTCACATGGCCTTGGACAGCTGGACCCATATTTCTGTACCTTATTACACAGCACCTTAAATGCATAAAAAGCAAATTTTGCCCAGATTTTTCCCAGGCATAACCAGGCTAACTCAGAGGAGATTTGGGCACAGTAGTTCCCTGCAGCTTTCTCTGTCTGTCTCCAAGAAAACACAGAGCTCATCTCCCTCTTCCTACCAAAATCTGGAGCAAATCTCAATTTTCAGCCCGATAGCCCAGCAGAAAAATGTGTTTTCTGCAACACTACTGTGCTTAAATGATAGCAAAAATCAATTGTAATTAAAATAGAAAAAAAAAAAGGCACCCATACAAAGCTAAAAAGACAAATCCACACATTTTTTCCAGAATACTGAGGTGTGTTTACCTCAGTCTAAGCACTGTCCCCAGATGGTCAGGTCTTCCCTCAAAAAGTTGTCTACCTCCAGTGCACTGTCAGTGGGTGTTACCTGAGGAGCTGTAGGCAATAATATTTAGTATTTTATTTTTTATTCCAGACAGGGTGGTTTGCCTTCAGCTGTGGACTTCTACACCCTTCATCCTCAAGGCTAAATATCAGCACCAAAAAATGAAACTGATACAGAGGACTTTATAAGACTGAGCCTGATTAGGCCATTATTTCTACAACATTCAGATAGATTGGAATTATTTTCTGTAATACTTAAAAAAACAGATCTTTTTTCATGTTTCCATTTGCACCGATATAAAAATACATATTTTTTTTAAAGAAAGAAAACCCACCTTATAAGTATTTTCCTATTTCAAACAAATCCTTTTATCTAAGGGTGAGCCCAGGTTGTTACTTGAGATTGTTTGCATAAAATCTCATTAGCCTATTGATTCTCCTTCTAACACCTTGGGTAGTACTTCATTACCATGCAAATAGAGACAGGCTTTTTCCATGTACCATAACGCAGCCCTGATTATTCTCCTTTCACAGCACCGGCAACAAAGCCCCGTAATGAAAGTCATCGATAATTGTTCAACAGGTGAAAGAGATTAGAATCAAAGAGACACTTTCTTATCAGCAAGAGCTTCCTTTTCCCCTCCAAAACACGAATTTGACTGATTACCCTTCTCAGGGATCTGCAAGGCTCCCGTTTCATCTTTTCCTCCCACAGACAGGCACAGTTCGCTGCAGGGTGGGATGGTTTGGAATTCAGAGGGAAATCCCGGACTCAAGGGAAGCAGTGGTGCCTCCAGAGCTGCCTTCTTCCCCCAAATCCAGCCCTACCCTTCCAGTTCCAGGGATGGCTCTGGAGCACCACCTCAGCTTCTAATTTAAACACTTCTGATGTGGAAAATCCCTGCTTTAAAGTGGCACACAGCTTGAGACAAAGAACAGAATCAGAGAGTTGTGGAAGGGTTTGGGTTGGAAAAGACCTTGAAGATCACCCAGTGCCACCCCCTGCCAAGGGCAGGGACACCTTCCACTGTCCCAGGTTCCTCCAAGCCCTGTCCAACCTGGCTCTGGACACTTGCAGGGATCCAGGGGCAGCCACAGCTGCTCTAGTCTGGATGATCTCTGAGGTCCCATCCACCCCAGTTCTGTGGGGTCCCATTCTGTGATTCTGGAAAGTCATACTGGCAATACAGTGGCTACAAATCTACTTTCATTTTAACCCTAGGTTCCCTCCAGGATGTCAGCAAAGGATCTCTGGGCCTGCCCCTGGGACAGAGTTGCAAGTACAGAAACTCCAGCAGGGAATGTTTGTTGGCAAGCAGCCTCTGCTGGGATAGAATCCCAGAACCCCAGAACATCCTGGGTGGGAAGGGACCCACAGGAGCATCCAGTCCAGCCCTGTCCCTGCCCAGACACCCCAACAGTCCCACCCTGTGCATCCCTGGGAGCATTGCCCAAACCCTCCTGGAGCTCTGGCAGCCTTGGGGCTGTGCCCATTCCCTGGGGGGCCTGGGCAGTGCCCAGCACCCTCTGCTTTGTTGGACTTTTTTCCCCTCTCCTTTCTGCTGTCTGTCCTGCTCCTTACCAAAGTCTCTGCTGAGCTCTTTGTGAAGAGCAGGGGTTCCTTTGGGCTGCACTTCCTGCAGGAACACCTTTGGCATCCCCACCCTTGGGGCAGCACAGGGCAGCTCCAATCTCTGCTCTCTGTGCCCAGGGACAGCACCCAGGGGATGGCTGGAGCTGTGCCAGGGCATGGTCAGGCTGAAGCTCAGGGAAAGGTTCTTCCCCAGAGGGTGCTGGGCACTGCCCAGGCTCCCCAGGGAATGGGCACAGCCCCAAGGCTGCCAGAGCTCCAGGAGGGTTTGGACAAGGCTCCCAGGGATGCACAGGGTGGGATTGTTGGGGTGTCCTGAGCCAGAAGTTGGACTCAGTGGTGCTTGAGGGTCCCTTCCAGGACTGGAGATCCTGTGATTCCCTGAGCCAGGAGCAGAGGTGTGCACATAAGAAAATAGGGATGCAAGGAAAACGTTGGAAGCAGCCTCCAGCACTTTTTCCTTAACAAGCACAAATGCAGGCACAGAGGAGCAGCAGCACTAGAAATGTGGCTTTGAGAGGCAGTAAAAGACACACCCGTTGGTGCAGAGTGCTAAGTGGGAAAAAAAGAAAAATAAAATAAAAAACACCTAAAATTTTAAGTGAAGGAAACACTTCCTACTTGTTTCTCCCAAAGTTATTGCAGTGGGGTCTCCCATGTAGGCAGAGAGCACTCAGCTGTTAAATTTTCCTGCAAGAAAGAACCTGTAAGAAAGAAAACATCAAGTAACCAGCCAAATAAAGGAAAGGAAATTTGACTTTTATGTGCCTATAGTTTATAATGAATTGGGCCCCATTTCTGTAGCAATTGTGAGCTGAAAGCCAGAGCTTTGCTATAATTCAGTTTGATTACTATTGCTGCCTTCCTTTTCAATAGTTTTCCTAAGAACCAATAGAAAAAACCAAGAATCTATTATCAAAAAGTCCAGCAAGGAGGGGAGGAGGAGGAGGGAGTACATGAAATAACAAAAATTTAGATGTTTTGAGCAGAACCCCCTATTAGAAGGAAAGGGTTTACTCCACAGGCAGATTTTACTACATTGCCAAGAAATAACAAGCAAAGGAGAAAAAAAAAAAAAAAAAAAAAAAAAAAAAAAAAAAGTCAGAAATTCTGTTGTCTTGTCAAAAGCAAAGCAAATTAATTGTGTAAATATAAATGTGATAGTAATGATATTATCCAGCTCAAGCAAAGCCAGCTAATAAATCCCACTGCCTAAAAGAGCCTGCTTCAGTTATCAGCATTCCAGTCACAACGGCCACAATTTCCATTTGTGTTGTCAGAACACAGAAGTGGCTTAAAAGAGAAGGCAAAAACCCTAGAAATGCATGTATAATATTTACTAATCACTACTAATTCAGAAAGATTTAGGAATTTGTATGCCTTCAGCTGCCAAATATCATCTGAAATGTTTTAATACTCTCCAAAACCCTTATTGCCCTTTCTCTTGCAAATTTTAGACAGGATTACATTTTCTTGCTTGGTTTCTTTGCACAGAAATTGTGCTCTATGCAAGGAATCAGCATTATGTGATTAATACAGGCAAGAAACAATTAATAGAAATAAAACAGTTTAAATTGGGCTGGAGGGATGGGACAGGGGGGAATGGTTTCCCTGAGGGCAGGGTTAGGTGGGATGTTGGGAAGGAATTTTTCCCTGTGAGGGTGGGCAGGCCCTGGCACAGGGTGCCCAGAGAAGCTGTGGCTGCCCCTGGATCCCTGGCAGTGTCCTAGGCCAGGTTGGATGGGGCTTGGAGCAAATATGGGCTAGTGGAAGGTGTCCCTGCCCATGGCATGGGTGGCACTGGATGGGCTTTGAGGTCCATCCCACACCATCCTGTAGTTCTGTGATTCAGTGGATGGTGTTGGTAGCACCCAAACCAATGTAGGATAGGAAAGAAATGCCACATTCCTGCCACTAGCAAGGAAACAATTCCAGTATAATGATACTTGTCACCCAAAACATATCAGTCAGAAAATTCAATGTCTTTAATGGAAAAGATAAAAATGTTTTGGTCATGAACAGGTCCTGGCACAAGATCATCCAAATTTGCTATGCTGCTAATTCAGAGAACTGCTGCTAATTGGCCCCAGACAACCTTCTCCATGTTATCTTCTTGGATGCAGAAAACAGGAAAAATTCCTTTATTTTTCCAGAAAACAGGAAAAATTAAGTAAATTGATGAAAAACACAAACCCCGGGCTTACCCCAAAAATCTGTGGGTCTTTGGGTTTGATTTTTTAAATTGTTTTCCACTTTCTAAGCACTTCAGCCCATATATCAAAGCTTGTGTTTGATTAGCTAACCCCATAGCAACATTTTGTGGATACCACTAGCAAAGGGAAGAGAGGAAGAGAGAGCCTGCCAGTTCTGAAAGGGTCTTTGGAGGACAGGGTCAGTGTTAATGAACAGAAATGTTACCTGGTACACACTGGACACCAAGGAAATACCTGAAAACATGCAGCTGGGTCTATGGCTGAGTGAGTTGTTTCTGTCAGAATTCACTTTGAAAGCCATTAGATTAAATTGGACCATGGCAAATTGTGAGACAATTTGCATTCCTGCTTAAAAATCTATAGTCTGAGTAAAATCGCCCTCAAAGCTTCATCTCTGTTAAACTGAAATATAAGACTTGGTATTAAAGGGCAAAATTTACCTGTTGGCAGCAGTGATGGACTGTCTTTGCTCAAAAGACATTCTTAATTAAAAACAAATGGGGTTAATGTGAGTTAAAGCCACAAGCTCAAGGGCAATCAACAGTCAAGTCAGTCTGAGAGTGGGGTGACCTTCAAAGGAGAATGTTTTCACTCCTTAAACACATTGCTGACTTTGGGGAAAGAAATAGAAAGTTAAAAAAGAAAAAAGAGAGGAGGTTGTTAATAGGCTGTGAGGAAAGGATCTAAAGAAAAACAATCTTGCATCTTGCTCTTCCGTGGCAAGTGAGACAAGGACCTATATTTTTAATGAATATTTTCTGTGCACTTTCATTTATCTCCTCCATATTGTTCTCCCTAAGTGCCTACAGTTAAATCAAAAGAGACACTCACTAGGGAAAAATAACCCAGTCGTGCCTAACAACAACAAAAGTGCTGTTATCCCCAGGAATACTACAGCTTCTAAGGAAGAGAGAAAATCAGGGAGCCATTAATTAGAAAATTAGTTCCAACCAAGCTGGCAAGGTTTATTTTCATGTGGAAAATGGGAATGTTGCTGTTTACATCTCTCAGAGGCCTTTAAAGATGCCAACTGTGAAGAAAGTTAGAAATGCTCAAAAATAAAGGAATTTTTTCCTACACTTCAAGGCAGGATGGCAGAAGAATGAACTAATTACATCCCATCTTCTCCACCAGCACATGAACAACAGGATGTCTTGAGGAGTGGGGTGTGAGAGAGCAGCCAGCCAGGGCCACCCCAAGCCAGTTTTTATCCATATTCTTGAAAGCCTAAAGGTTTTTTATGAAACTTCATAGAAATAAGAGTCTTTAGGGGATGCCATTCTGCCAACAGAGCCCCAGTCCTGCCCACTGGGGAATTTCCACGAGGACAGAAACACAGGCCCATGAGAAAGTTCCCAGGGAATGAATGAGATTATAATTTTATAGCACAGTTACCTGCACAAAACTTATTTCATCTTCACAACTCGCTTGATTGCTTTTCCCATTATTATTGGAAAGTCATTCCAGAGCCTCATTTCCTCTATCTGTGAGCAAACTTCTGAAGTCCAGCTGGAATTTATGAGCAGACTATTTGAAGCCACTCATTCTTATGCTAACATTTCCCTAGAACTTTCTCCATTGATTACTTTTCTCTCTAAAGTGCCTCTCCAGATAAAGGCTATCGGCTGTCAACTTTAATTTCACAATGTATCATCATATAAAATAGGTCTCTATTTCTTTTGTCAATCTAATCATTTTACAAAAATATTGGTTATTTTACAAGATAAATGTTGGAGAGCCAGGATTTAGAATGAGTAATAGGAGTTGGAGTAAGGGAGTGCCTGGAGGCAGGAGGCCTTTCTGTGCTCCATCCCTCCTGCTCCCTTCTCAGAAGTGACACCTCCAAAAGGAGCTTTAATGAGCCTGAACCAGGCAATAAAACTTCTCAAACACACATCACCCACACATAATATAAACCAGGAGCTGTCCTCTGTAATAAACAATTTCCAAGGATTGAAGCACTCAATCCTTTCCTTTCTTTCCAAAACAAAGGTATATTCACCTCTTTTTCTCACTTAAAATACAATTTAAGACTTTCTACCAAGGAATAGAAAAGGTTACACAGACTAATAGTGTCACAATTCATTTTCTCAGGAAAGTTCCCAAAATCCCAGACTGAGGATTAAAAGATCTAGCTCAGGTTGGTCATGCACAGTTCCCAAAGCCAGGAGGAGAACTAGCAGAAGGAATGCTCTGTCTGCACACTGCAGGAGGATAATAAGGAGTCCTCAATTTGCTTCAGGAAAATAACACACAAAAAGAAGAGTCTCCCACTATACAAAGGATTCTGGGAACACCTGCAGGATCCAGAACACCAGCTGGTTTTGGGCAAGTCACAAATTTTTTTTACATCTTCTTTCTGTGTCTTTTCTAAGTGTGGTTTCCATGGTCCACGTTTAGAAAAAAAAGAAACCAATTTTTCAGGTGTTTGCAAGATCCTGCCTGTGCTGATCATACAGATTGGGATGAGTGAATGGGAATAGTAAGAAAGGCAATACCCACCCAATCTGATCTGTTCTGGGAAAACACAAACAGCTCAGTTAAAGCTAAACTACATATTTAGTGAGTGGTCTGGGACTGCTATAAAAGAGGGGAAGACAAAAGATTGGGCTCATGTGGTGTTTCATGAAAGGTGCCATGAGAATTGTGACAAACCAGAAGAAAATGCATTTCTTCCCCATCACCAACACAGGCCATGCTCTCCTCCAGACCAAGGTTATTTGTCTCTCCATGTCCTAATTTGCTGATAGGCATCATGCACGTCCATTCCTTTTCATTCAGAATTAGACAAAAGTTAGGAAATGAGGCAGCACACCATGTCCCTGCAGAGAGCCACTCGGATATTCAATGTCATCCAAAGTCTCCCTGATGTGAGGAGCCCAGACTAATTTACTGCCTCTCCTAGCCTCAACTAAGTATAAACAACATCATTTACTGTGACCTGTGGTGTGCTGCTTTCCCTTCTGTTTTTCAGATATGTTTAATAAGTTTCAGAGAAGCAGGAATGCAGAAGTCAGAGACCAAGTGACAGGAACAATTTACTGAAGCCTGGAGAGTCACATCCCACTTGATTTTAACACAAATGGCAGCTTTCACTGCCTTTAAAAAAGACACTGAGGAGTTGGGCATTCTGCATTAGCCAGGTTTAAAATTCTCTTCAGACACTTTCATTTTCTCTGAAATAGCAACATGAGAAGAAAACTCATGCCAGGAGCTCCACAGTCAGGAGGATTTAACACCACCCAGGATGGGTGGATGAATGAGCCCCCAAAACCCCTGTCTGGAGCCAGAGGTGAAAGAAGGAATTTAACAGAAGCACTGTCCTGTCCCTGGAGCTCAGGGACAATTCAGGGAGCCAAGAAAGCCCTTTAAAGCCAAGGTGTCCATCTCCACCCCTAACCTTTCATCCCTCAGGTGCTGGGAGAGCATCTACTTCAAACAGCCCTTCTCATGGCTCTGAGAGGTTTGGAGAGTGTTTCTGTGCTCAGGACAGGAGCTCACTCTGCTCCTCGTTAAACTCAGGTCTGGCAAGGCTGGAGAGGATGTCCCACCCTCACACAGAGAGGGTGGAGAGAGATCAGCCTTTGAATCCCCGGCAGGGATGTTGCCCAGGGCATTAGCACTTCCAGCCTCCCTGGAACTCCCCGGAGCAGAGGAAATGTCCTGTGATTTACTGCCATCACTGCTTTTGCCCGGAGCACTGATAAAAACGTTGGCTTGGACAAAGTAGCAATAAATGAAACATAAATAACATTTTGCGGGGTTATTATCATTGCTGCTCTCATTTCAGAAGAAAGCCAGAGGGGGATTTCCCAAGAAACTCTGGTTTTCTTAAAGACCTCCTAAAAGCAGATTGAAACTACAGCCAGCCATCCCCACTGTGGGACTAAAAAGAAAGCAAAGGCTACAAGGAAGTTGCAGCAGTTAGAGACACTCTGGGTTTATCCCGGGACAGGAGGGGAATTCCAGATTTCCTGTGGCTGCTCCCTGTGATCCCAGTGCAGGAGAGCCTCACCCACCCTGCTCAGCATCCCTTCTCATTCACCCCTTCCAGCCTTTAGCAGATCCTCAGGCAGTGTCGATTTCTGGCTAATGCCAGACTGGCTGCCATTGGCAACACTCAGATGCAAAGAAAAATCCTGAGCACTGATATCCAAGATATTATTGGAACAAAAAAATGCATTAGAGCACATGCCTTGTCTATCCCATGGCATCACTTTCTCCTTTAGCAACTATGAATCCAGTGACTTGTTCTGATCCTGGAAGAATACAAATCTGGAACCTCAAATCTGCCAATCTCTGTGTATTCTACTGGCTTAATTTATCAATACTACCAATGAATATAATTTATTCATTAATAGCAGTGAATCGAAAAGAAATCAAATGCACAAATGCTTCTTGCCTCCTCCTACTCAGTAACAGAGTGAATAAAATCCAGTAAGGGGATAAAGCGGACAATGAAACACTCAAATCTTTATCTCATGTACCAAGATGTCCTGAAGCCTTGCCTAACACAAAGCTCTTACAAAACAGAGAAAAATACCATGAAATATGAAATAAGAGAGCAACAGAGAGTTCAAAGCACACTCATGTATTGGTAACAGGGTTTGTGGGGTAGCCACAGCAAAATAATGCACTGGCTAGGGGCTAGAAAATGCTAGGGGCTGTAATAAACCATGAAATCCCACACAAGTCTGGATAAAATTTGGCACTCTCTCAAGAGTGGGCTGCCAAGGGGCTCTGGATTCACCCACTGAGGATTTCCCACCTGGAAAGCCCAAACACACAGATACATGCCTGCTCAAATGCTTCTTTTATTTCCAAGTTTAAATTCACAAAGAATATTTTGATCTGATGGTTGCAATCATGCAGATATTAATTTAATGCCTGTAAATTTAAACTCAACTTGACAGCCTGTGCACAGAGCAAAGCATTACCTGTCCCACATATGAAGCAAAGAGTTGACAAGCTGCTTCCTTTCTGTGAGACAAAATGTTTATCAGGGTGCTCCCCAAATCAGTACTGGGGAGCTGCAGCCAATTTAGAGGCTTCTGATACTTATAAATTATTAATTTACCATGCAGTATTTAACTAGAGCCTAGCTATAATTAATATTAGCTTGACTGGAATGCAGGAATAAGCAAACTGAATTGCCTGTGGGGTACATAATTTTTGGAACACACCACAGTGACACAGCCAGGCACTGTGGAAGTGTGGAAGTATGGAATGAGTGTGACTCCCAAAAGGGTAGAGATAAATGTGTGCAACTGCTCATGGGAGACACCCAGCAAAACTATTGATTAAAATGTAACACTCAGGAAACTTGAGTTCTGTTTTGAAGCTGAGCTCTCCAGAGTTTTCCCTGCCTTTCCATTCAGCCCTTCTTCCTTCCTCCTCTGCAACAGAGGGAATGAAGAAACCCCAATTTACCTCTTCCTCATCCATTTGAGTTAAACCATCCTTTAGAAACTGCTCAGGTCACCCTTTGTATCCCAAAACATGCACATGAACCAGGATGTCCCACATGAACAAGGTAGATGACATTTTTCCAAGGAATATGATGGAGCCACAGAGCTCCTGCTCTCATCTCCCAACACACTTCTCCTGTGCACCCACAGTGCTCCCCAAACTGGATATTGAAAAGCCTCAGACTGGAAGAGCAGCCCAGGTTAATTTTGGATAGAGTTTGATAATTAGAGTTATCAGACAGTAGGAGCCTTCCCCAGGCATGTTTGAAACTCCCTCAAAGGAAAAACAATGTGATATTGTGAATAAATGATTTCTTTGCAAAGATGAAAGCTGGAGTCATGCTGTGGTCAATATAAAACCTCTCTCTCTTTTGGTTTCTGATGTTTTTCTGCACTTTCTTCCAGATGTACCTGCTTTAGACAAAATAATCTGAAAATCTGTAGTAGTGAGACAGCAGCTTACTAGAGCAAACTAGATCTAAAAACACTCACAGCCCACAAGCCCATCCATTAAATGGATGGCTATTTGCATAAAACAATATATAAATTTAAAAACCTGCTGAGATATTTCAAAGTTATCACATCTCGCACCAAAACTTTGAAATTTTATCATCTTTGGGAGTAAATTTGTTTTGGCTGCACTGTCCCAGTGTCCAATTCTCCCTGCATTGCCTGGTGGGAAACATCTTTCCAGTGCAAGCCAGGGAAAACTCAACTCCTCTGCAGAATGTTGTGCTTATAATCACCTTTTTTAAGGAGCTGGAAGTTTGGGGAGCAGATTGTGGTCAGCAGTGAACCTGCTTGACAAGGTCAGGTGGTTTGTGAAGAGAAAATTGTTGCCTGTGCAGTAATTAGGTTGCACTGAAGAGAAGCTGCCAAGTGCCAGCAGCCTCCATAGGGGTAAAGCAGAGTAATTAAAGCAGTTTTAATGCCTATTTACACCAGCAAAACCTGGCTCTAACACTGGCTGTCAAAAAAAAAAAAAAAAGAAAGCACACAGAGGTGATGAAATTGCATCATTTCATAAAAAGCTACTACTAAATAGTGAGGTGCTGGTGCTGAAATACCCAATTATCCACTGGAATATCCACCTCTGTGCCCACAGGTGTCCAAGCAGGAAGCAGGAGAGGGGAATTTGGTGCAGTCACACATTCCCTGAGCCTTCACCAACCCCTAAAGCCCTGCCAGCAGAGCAGCCCACGATTTAATCTGCTGTGCAGCTCCAGCTCATGTTCTGCTCTGCAAAACCCCCCAAAAGGGTCAGCCAAAGCTTTGTGCAGTAAAAAAAGTATTGACAGAAAGCTTTTGGAGCAAGGGAAAAGCAGGAGGAGCTTTAAGAGCTTGAGCACAAGCTGGGTAATCCCAAACTGAGTTTTCCAGGCTGCTGAGGTGAGGGTGCCCAACCTCAGCTCAGCTCTCCAATACCCAGACTATAACAGTCTTGGGTTTAAGCACCATTTCTCCTCCCATATTTCCAGGGAAAAAATTTGCTGTTAAGGTCTAAATCCCATCCACAGGAACCAAAGATAACCTCAACTGGTGAAGAGATAAGACTTGATAATTCCTTAACCATTATGGATGTTTCTATAGTTCCCATAAGTTGTTGAGATTTGAGGGCTGGGTGTTGTTTTGCCTTTTTTGTTTTGTTTTGTTTTTAATTAAGCAAAGCAGACAATTTGCACTAACTCTGTAATTTCCCCCTCACCCACAGAAGAGCTTTGAACAACAACTTCTTCCAGTTCTTTCCATTTTATCTGCGAGCTCAAAGCTGACTTTCCTCTGCTGCTGACAAAGTGAACCTGAGCAGTGGGAAGCCAGTAAATCTCAAGCAGCAGCGATGCTTTATGTACCTTAAGTACTGCAAGATTAAAAATGGGGTTTTATCACAGTGTGATACTGACGTTAATAACTCGTCTGGAGCAGGAATTCAAAGCTTTCACTATTCTATAATTGAAAGTAGCCCAGTTGCACACGGATTCAGGTAGCAGCAGAGGAGCTCAGATCATCTTAGTCAGTGTTTCACTCCAACAGGAGTCTGAGAAGGGCAGTGGAGCATCACTCAGGCAGGCATTACCAACGCTGGGGTTTGCATTAGCAAATGAAGCTACATGCAAGTCACAAGCCCACACCAGCCGACTACAAAGCAGGTCAGGCATGCAGAAAAATTCACTCGTGGCACTGGCTGAAAGCAGAGAGAACATTTAAATTTCAGATTTTCAGCCCATCAGCAATAGCCTTACCTGCTGCTACATTTTCAGTTGTCCCAGCAACAAGCAATTCCTTTCCTTTCAGCCTTTTTATTATGGCTTCTCCTTTTCAGTGGCCCTTTGTGAGACAATTATTTCATAAATCTTAATTACTGTTTCACTTTGTTTTGACTGGGCTCAACACAACAACTGCAGGCTGTCACAGAAGCAGCTGTCCCTCCCAGCACGGCCGTGGCCACCACAGCTCTCACTGCAGAGCTGCCACTCTCACATCCAAAGGAGGCCGAGCAGCAGGACACTGGAGGGATTTCAGGGCAGGACAGAGGGACACCAGGTGGTCACAGCCTGAGAAGGGGCAGGAGGAACTGCACTCTGCTGGCTCTGGCATCTCCACAGTACCAGGGACAGGGTGGGAGCGCCTGGCTGCAGGCTGGGGCACCAGGAGAGCAGGCAGGGTGGGCACAGGGCACCAGGAGAGCAGGCAGGGTGGGCATGGGGAGGGAGGCTGGACCCCACTGCAGGGAGTGCTTGGGATGGCACAGCTCTGAGAAGGGTGGGGTGAGGCACAGGCACAAGAGAGGCCAGTCAGGGGCACTCTGATAGAGTAAGAAAAGGAAAGAAACCTTCCCCAAATAATTTGAGGAAGCCTTTACCCTGCCTGGGAGCACCTGAACATCCCTCTTTGCAGAGAGCTCTCCTCACAGGGTGGGCAAGACAAGCCTGCTGGAGCTCTGGCAGCCTTGACCACTGCCCTGATCTACTTATGTCCAATGAAAGTGCCAGAATGTCATTTGAACAGCTTTTGGTTACAACTTCACCCCCTTCTCTCGCAGGGTACACATTGCACCTGACTTTAAAGATGATAAAAAATGGCAAGGATGCAAAAATGCTCTGTGTGTGTGCACAGCTTTGGGTCTAAATCAGCTCTGCAGTTACAGTCATCTCTGAAATCCAGCAAAAGTCTCTGGGCACACACTGTCACCATTTGTATTTCCTAAATCAGCCTAAACACAGCCTAAAAGACAAGGTTCAGTTCTGCCTGTGAGCCTGTGTAAATGGCTCTCAGTGCACACACATTGCCCATTTCCCACCTGGATTTCCTGCCATTCCATCTCATTTGTGCAAAGCAGGCCCAGCTCCTGTTTCTGTTCCAGCTGCAGAGAAGCAGGTGCTGCAGCACACAGGGAAAGGAAAACCAATTCACTCCTCCCTGGTCATAAAGAAACCGTGCAGGTAGAACACAAACTCAGGCAAATTCCTGCAATTCTGATAAAAGAAATCGAAATGTAGCAACCAGAAACTTGCCAGACACCTACAGGAATTTAAATAATAAAATAATCAACTTATGCAGACATTTATATGTTTTTCAAAAGTAATAATATTTAAATGAAGTGGGTGAATGTCCTAAGGTGGAATTGAAGGAGTTTTAGTCAGCCATGATTTCATTTGAAAAGCCTAATAACACCCCTGGATTTAAATTCCATATATCATTCTGCTTTTGTTTTGCAGTTGTTGAAAATGCCATCACAAGAAAACAATGTACACCATTTCTAGTAGTGCATATTTATAGTTTATGGCTTCTTTATCCCAAGAACTTGCCACATACATAAGGAAAATCAATCATTTCAATTTCCAAACTGTTTTAGAATTTTTTTTCATTTTCCATTATAAGCATTTGATCTGGTCTGCGAGAAGTCAGATGGAAAAGTTTTACCCTTTGCAGTCAGGAAAAATATGTTCACAAGTATTTTTAGACCCTGCCATGTACAAGCCTTAAAACCTGAGATATCCCTTCACATTTTATTTCCTGATGCTCAATATCTTTTCTCTTGCCTGTTTGTGATAACAATTCCTTTGGGGCATAATGAGGAAAAGCTAAAGTTTGCTCCACACAAATTCTTCCTTCCATTAATAACACTGACAGGGGTAGAGATGCTGAGGCAGTTTCTGTGCACTCAATTAAAAAAAAAAAATGTAATATGAAGCTGTAGAAGCAGTTTGGTTATATTTATCATCAGATGCTGCAATTAAAGACTGACAAGTTTGCAAAGCAAACAAAACAGAAATAACAATTGAGGCCACACCTCCAGGGGGAAAGGGAAAGTCAGGGTGTAAGAATATCACCTCCTGAACCTGGTCAGGTTGGCTTAACACAGATCTGGAGGAAAGCACAGGTGTATGGCGTAGGTAAATAAGAATTTAGCTCAAATTTAGCAATTAGCCTTCTTGCTAAACACACAGAACTTCTGCTCTGAGGCCAGAAATCTCCAAAAGTTGTGAGTCACTCCCACAACTCAGTCTGTGTGACCACTTTTCATCCTTAAAGGCTCAGATAATTCAAAACTGTTTGTCTGCCCCTCTTCCCTGTGAAAAATGCAACTATTAATTAAATCCCTGAGTGGAAGCAATAACCAAGCAAAAACCAGAGTGATGCTGCCAAATTTTTGGGAAATGGCTCATCATTTTTTATTCTATGTGGCTGCTGACCAGCTCTGGGGGTTACATTTCTGCTGAGAGGAAGGCACCAGGAAATCTTGAAAGTGTTGGGTTTTCCCTCTTTTCAAATAAAAAAAAAAAAAAGGTAGAGCAACCATGTCTGAGAAGATGCTGACACTGCTTAGCACCCAAAGTGATGGGGGAAAAAACCAAGGTTGGGAAGTCACCTCCTAGAGTTCAAATTATCCTAAAAA
This sequence comes from Haemorhous mexicanus, assembly GCF_027477595.1. Taxonomy (NCBI): domain Eukaryota; kingdom Metazoa; phylum Chordata; class Aves; order Passeriformes; family Fringillidae; genus Haemorhous; species Haemorhous mexicanus. The sequence continues at coordinate 25,063,677 of NC_082349.1, read as the reverse complement.
TCAAGGGTGAAACCCAACAGTGCAAGGCACAACTTCTGAATGATTTGCTGGGGAATGCCCACACAGGCAGGAAGGATTCCCCACAAAATGCCCCCAAAATGGATAAAAGGATGTGGAAGAACTGTATTCCATAAAAGATTTCTCTGTTTTTGCTATCAGCACTGAAGCTCTGCACCTGTTCCTGGCCATCATAAATAAAAACAGGGCAGAAAAATCTGGAACCTCAGGGCAGGGTGTGAGAGGGGAGGAATTATAGGATTATATTCTGCTTATTTTGCCCCAGGATTATATTTGGTTTAAATTTTCGTGTGCTCTGGTGAAATTTAAAAATCAAAAAGTGAAATGTGCAGGTGGAGTGGCACTGGGAGAGGCTGAAGGACCCTCTGTGTGACAGGAACAGCTCAGGGAGGGGACAGGGAGAAGTGGCACAGAGAACATGTTGTGCCAGCACTTCCTCCTCTAGGGTTTGACAGCAGAATTCTTGGAGGACACGGGAAAAATTCCAACCCACAGAGAATTTGAGAGGCTGCAACTCTCTGCCAACAAGTGACAGTAGGCTCTCTCCACTATTATGGGGGAATTTGGGCTTTTGGAAATGTGGAGCTTAGCAGGATTTCCAAAACTCTGTTGCATCTCAGAGATGAAGTCAGTCAAATCTAAACTAATATAAATCAAGGGAAACATGCAAATCTGGTTAGGCAGAAAGTACAGTTTGTCTCTATCCTGCTTACACATTTCTCGTACTTTCTGTGCAGTTTCAATCACTTTTATTTTTTTTAATAAGAAGAGAGGCCAGTCTCAGGAATTTCAATATAATTGTGAAATTTAAAGGTTACCATCCAAGTATATTTTCATTTATCCTCTTTCTGAAATATCCCACCAAGCTGCTAATATCTAATAATCCATTTGGAGAAGCTGAATGTTATCTGTAAAAATTAAATTGTTTACATTCACCATGGCTTACTGTAAATAAAAATGCTCATTCATTATTTAAAATGCAGCACTGGATGGTGAATTTTGTGTTTTCCCTCCTCAGTTTTGGCTCTAATCAACTCCATAAATACATTAGCACCATCTTTTGGCTAAACCAAGTCCTGACCTATATTTGTAGCTGCTCCTTACAAGTGGGGTTGTTGCATTTTCCTGGAATTTCCAACCTTTTGAGCATGATAAGGAACCAAACAGGGAAGTGAAGCCCAGGCTGTGGCTGACAAACCAACCAAGACAACATTTTCATATCCACACTGAGGTGCCTTTATGTTGTTGCAACCCTAAAACTGAATTTTTATAATTATTTTCCTTCTCCTAGAATTGTGCAAAGGTGATTTTTTTTTTTTGTACAAATGCAAATCACCTCCACTAATTATGAATCAGATTCTTGTTTGCATCATACCTTTTATTAAAACATGGGATGTGGGCCTGCTCTAGGGATTTGCTGCTACTTTGCCATTCACTTGTACTTTATGTTACCAGATATAAAAGCCTCTAAATTCATTTTTAAGGTGGTTTGTAAAGAGTATTTTCCCCCTCTTTATTTTACCTTACATTTTTTAATGTATTTATTGAAATTAGTTGAAAGGTGGGATGAAAATGCAGCTTCTGTTTAGCCAAAAATCCCTCATCCTCCTTTGTGTATTCCCTTTTTCCTCCTGACATCCCATCAGGAAAACCATCTTACATCCTTGCTCTGCCACTGGTGCTCAACAGGGTCACATCAGAGCAAGGATGGAGGGAGCATATGGCAAATATGACAAATTCAGGACTTCAGGACATTGTATAAACTAGACTGCTGGCATTTCAAGAATAACAGTTTGGGGGTTCTTTGGGGGGGGTTGTTTGTTTGTTTGGGGTTTTTTTGTTTGGTTGGTTGGTTTGGTTTTGGTTTTTTGTTTGTTTGTGGGGGGGTTTTGTTTGTTTTGTTTTTGTTGCTTTGGTTGGATGTTTTTTGGGTTTGTTTTTTTTTTCTTTTCTGGATCCGGAGGGATTCTCAAATATGAGCACCTGTGGAGCACAAAGGACCTTGGGAAGAGTGGAATTGTCTTGCTGAGGATCCTGTCAGTCGAGTTTCAGCCTTACTCCAGCCAAGTGTCCCAGTCTCCTCCCACGGAGCTCTCTGGAGATTGGCCAAACTCCTATGGGATTACCTGGACCTGCCAGGAGAGGGTGATAAGGATCCCCAGCTCCACAGACAGAGCTGGGGAGAGCAAACACAACTCCAGGTCACTCAGGGGATTTCCATCCCATGATATCACCCCACACACCCTGGGCTGCAGAGGAAGGGGCATTTCAGAGCATGACAACAGCCAACTGCAAAGGTGGGTGGTTCCAGACAGAAAGGACAGAGTTTGGCACAACCTTCTGTCTAGTTTGCACCATCCACAGACCTATTAATCCCACCAGAATCCCCTCTACCTCATTTGCAAAAAAACCCATCTTCCCAGGGCAAACCAGCATGAAGTATTGTGTGGTTTTAGTGATATTATCTATATTCCAGCTGGGGAATGGGATTTTTTTGGACACTGTGCCCTGCAAAGCTCTCACCATTGATCACCACCCTGACCCAGGAGTGCAGATCCATCAGGATTTGCCCCTGGCACAGAGTGTTGCAGCTTTGTTAATCTAGAGCAGAAAAATAATTTACTGCATGAGAGCAGCAGATACCAGAGCAGAACCTCACAAGAAATACATGCCATGTATTTTTATATATTTATATATTTAAATGGCATTTAAAAACACATCTTTGCCAGTAACAGCCACTGGAGTAGGGTCAGTGAAAGAAAGTCAAAGAAACTTGCCCATAATTGGCTGAACCCGTCCAAACAGAAGCAGAACCTTCTCCTTTCTCCCTGCTCTTCCTTTGGACTTGTTCAGCTGCAATGAGAAAAACTGGTAACAACTGGCTACATTATGACTCATGGCTAAAGCCATGCAGTTCAAAAGTCTCCTGTGGAGAGTAATATTTATCTGTATCATTTTGACCGCTGTAACACACATACCCACACCAAAACACATTCTTGTATATTGTACAAGAATATGCACATATTCTTGTATATTGTATGTATCTTGCACATCTTACTGATGAAATTTCAGGACTGAGATGTCTGGAAAGATTGCTTGGACTGGATGATCTGAGAGGTTTCTCACCTTAATAATTTTATTATTCTAAAAGAACATGTGTGGGAACAGGGGTGTTTTAAAGCCACGTGGAACAACAGCTGGAAATAGGAGGCAGATAATCATGTCTTACAAGAATATTGACATATATCAATGAAGAAAATGATGGCAAGATGGGCAGAAAAGCAAGGATGTACAAGAGCTGGTCTCATTCTAGCTGGCAACAACCACATCAACCAAGAGATTTATGGAATGAAAAAACCCATGACTTGAAATTTCAGGAAGGTAGGGGAGGGATTTTTCCATTATTTACCAAATGAAGGGGAAAAGATATTGCAGGGCTACACTGCCTGTATGATTATCCTACACATATCTTTTCAGGCAGGGAATTTCTTCAAGGAGCTGGTGGGATTCTGTTCCCATCCTAAAGCCAGATTATCATAACTTTGCATCATTGGCTGGGAGTGCAGAGTTCAGGAAATGACTCAGCAGGGACACAAACTGGCTCCATCCCATTCCAGCTCCTTCCAACCACATCCAGGGGAAAAGCTGCCCTGACAACACACACCAGTGACAAAATCCATGCCAGCAAAATCTAATCTAGGAAAAGAGAAGGGCAAAGAACCAAAAGGAAAGAAAACTTTTATCATTATATTTGCAATGCAGAGGCAAAAATTGAAATCACCTGAAGCAAGGTAAAACTGCTTGAACTGAAAAATTAGAAATAGATGTTTCTCTTTTAATTCTGAAAGGCTAAAATGTCTCACCACATACCAATTTGCATGAGGAACTTTAAGTTCAAGGAGATGTTTTGGATAAATAAAAAATTACTAAAATCTGTGTTTTCCTCTAAAGGTACTACCCCAACTTGTTGCAATTAGCTTAAATCGATCCAGAAAGTCTTTGAAACACACCAAAAATAGTTTCTAAATAGAAATAAGCTGAATATGGGGGAGGGAAGAGTTTGAAGGATTTGCAGGAAGGGTTTTGCAGGAAGGATTTTTCTCCTTGTTGTACTGGATTTGCTGGTCTTTTCTTAAAACATGTCTAAGGTTTCTAAATCTTTAGAAGTTATTTTTTCTTTCTCTAATCTGTTAATTTTTCTGTTAATTAATCTTATTTCTTTAATCTGTTTGTTTCTTTTTTTTTTTTTAAGTGTGAAAGCTTTGAAATTTCAGCCAACAAAACATGCCATTGGTTTTTTTCACCTTCCCAGTTCCTATTTGATAATGGGCTATGAAACCACTTATCTGAAGAGAGCCCAGCCAGTCTCAATGGTCTGGGCACCTGCATTAAAAGCAGCACTGTTCTGCTCTTTAAAATGGCAATTTCCCCCAAGCCAACCACACATTATTTGGAGTCCTTTGGCCCAGTGTTTGTGTGCTTTTTTTTTGTTTGTTGAAACTAAAGTGTATTGTTTATTGAAAACCCACTCTCTGTGAGCCACTAAGCCAAGGAAAATTCTGTATTTAACAGCTCTCTGCACGCTGGGCCCTGAGAAAGGACTGCTGCAGTCACTTTGTTGCAAACAGCAGAAAATCAGCTCCTGCCAGACACCTAAATATTCTCTTTTTAAATCACCTAAGAACCTCTGATGAAGACTGGCTTGTTTAGAGATTGGGTGTCACTGTTAGAGCCTCTCCCATTGCTTCAGAAGATCATATCCCTGATGTGGGAGAGAGTAACCAGATTTTTCTTGTGGATTGAGGGACCTCAATCCTATTGTCCTCCCTAAAAATAAAAAATAATAACTAAAGAAAAAACCAAACAGGAACCACACAGGAGTACCCCAAAAATCCCAAACAACAATCCACACATCATCTTGGATGATCCATTCCCTTCCATAAAGATAAACCTGAGCACTGCTTCCCTTTTAGCAGGGAAGGATTCTTTCAAACAGACACATGTCACTGCTCAACAGTTGGATTTTCTCACCATATAAAACCATCCTACCAAATACCAAGCAGGCCAAGTTTTCTCTGCCTCTTAAAAATCAGCCTCAACATGAAAAAAGATATCCAGCTTCTCACCAGCACTAAATCAGTACTCCCCAGGCTAAACCATAAATGTATTCAACCAAGTCAGCCTTAGAAACTTTTCATTTAGCTCCACAAAGATAACACTAGATCAGCATTTTCATTAAAAAGAAATGTCATGGCTCATTCCTTTCTCTGATTGAAGAGAAAGCAGCAGCATCTTCCAAAACTCAGGAGAGAAACATATGCTGCAATAAAAAATAAATACAACTGTGCTTGTTGTTCCATTTAATATTTCAGTCTATGATTATAATTACTTCCTGATTGGGAAGAATTCTCATGTTAAAAGAGAATTCTCATGCCATGCAATGGCAGCTCAGGTAGGTCAAAAAAAGCAATGGCAGAACCCACAGGATGAGCCAGGTACAAGGTGCAGGGACAGAAACTTCACTGGTCTACATTTGCTCTGGTTTCATTCTAATTGTGCAGCTGAAGAATATTTCAGCCCCACCACCTCTCTGTTACCTGTCCAACATCTGTAATTTAGCAACAGAACTGCAATAAAACTGGAACAGCACTACCGGAATACCTAAAGCTGCAGCAGATTTTGGTTGTGGCAGGTCAGCAAGTCCTTACCAGGTCTTTCCCTTTGATTTCTGCAACAGCCAGAGTGGGATGGCCAAGACTGGATATGGACAAATCCTTGTCCACAAAGGAAGCCACTGTCACAGAACAGGGGGCAGTGTCCCTGTACTGGGCAGGTACAGACTCCACAGACTGTTATGGTCTGTGCTTAAAGGCTCCTAAGACTCCTAAGACTTTACTCCTAAGGAGTAAACATGGAGCAGAGCAAAAGGGGAGGGGTTTAGTAAAACATCTTCTTTCCCTGAAGATCATTTGAGGTCAGAACTTTTCACTGGAGGGGGGATGAGTTCCAAGGAATGATTGGTCCAGAAGTCTTTCTTCAGGATGAAATGGCTGGTTGGAATGAAGGGCTGATGGAGATGAGGGAGTAGGAAGGGGAGAACCTCAAGAAGCAGGAGCTGAACTTCCCAAAGTCATGGCTGGCATATCTGGATCAACCATGACCCAGAACTGTAAGAAATCTGTGATCTGAAAAGCAGGAGGTGCAGCAAAGGTGCCTTAAGGCAGCACACAGCCATCCCCCAGGGCCCATGGCAGGGGACATTAATGGGATGCAGTCAAGGCCCAGGCACACTCAGCCTCCCCCAGGAGTGCAACACCTCCCTGCCATTTCCATTGCTCCCTGCCAGCCAACCCCTCTGCTAAAGCCTGTCCAGGATGGGAGCTGTACTTGAATCCCAGAAAGGTTTGGGTTGGAAGGGACCTTAAATCTCTTGTTCCACCTGCTGCCATGGGCAGGGAAGCCTTACACTGTCCCAGGGAGCTCCAAGTCCTGTCCGGCCTGGCCTTGGACACTGCCAGGGATCCAGGGGCAGCCACAGCTTCTCTGGGCACCCTGTGCCTGTGAGCTGCTAGGTATCCAGGTGGAAGCAAATCCTCCTAATTCCTCTGTTTGAGAGTCAGTAAAATAGACTCTGATTACTGGAGAGGACGTGATGAGCAGTCTCAAGCCAAAAGCAAGTTTCTGAAGTTCACACATTTTCCCTTTCACTAAAGGCTTCATGTTCAACCAGTGTAAACTCCACCAGAAAACAGCACTAATCTTTCTGCAGGAATCCAAGCCCAAATTTGCAAACCAAAGTGAGGACCTGAAAGAGTCTTTCTGTTGTTTACACAACACTGTCCTCCAGCTCTTTAGTACCACAATGTAGAGCACTAGTAATTCAACATAAATACATAACTGAACACACAGAGCATACACAGAGTCACTCACAAGCAGCATCCCCAAAACCCACAGACAAGGAGCTGGGAACCTTTGCTGTTGATCATGACTACTTTCTTTATGTTAACTTTAAAATAGTAATGATCTTCTTTTATCTTAAATGCACGAGCAATGAAGTAAAACAATGTCAAGTCAGATGAGAGAACCCAAAGTCACTTCAAACAATTGAGATGTGATGCTCACTGTTAAGTACAGTTCTGCTTTCAACAGATTAAAGTACTCTCAGATCTATTTTTTGTTCCAGTCAAAGGCAGACACGTTGCATAAAACATCAGGGGACGTCCTTTGATCAGATGCATAACTTTACATTTCTTGTTAAACAGTTATAAAAATAAAAAGGCCTTATAAGAGGTAAACTCAGAGGATATTTATACTTTCCCGATGACAGCTCAATCAGGGTCTTGAGTTTAGCACCACTTTTAAGATGTAAAAATAATTATTTGTAGAGTAAGTTTTCAAGTTACATCTCTAGAGGAGATAAAGGAATGATCCAGAGCTCTGTGCAAAACAAGTCCCACTTGGAGAGGGTTGTTACCTTCATTGAAATAAACCCCTGCTTAATATCACTGGATTAGAATAGAGAGATCTTCTGAGCATTAATAGGGCCTTTTTGTGCCACTCTGCAAGTTCACAGGAATGATAAAACTGTCTTAATTAAGTCTAAAGATTTTCTCAGCATAAGAGATTATCCCTGGGAGAGGCTGCCAGAGCAGTTCTTTGTCTTTGACAATTAGATCAGATCTGAGGCACAAATGGCAAAGCCCAGAACAGGAGCTTCTAAGAATAAAGCATGGCAAGGACAGGCTGGTGCTCATCCTCAACCTATAGCCTCATTTACTGAGGGCTTTAAGGCTTCTCCAAAAATAAAAATGAATTTGAGCTATCAGGTTTTTATATTGATTTTCCTCTCTCTCATAAAAAAAAAAAAAAAAAAAAGGAAGTTTAATCAACTGCTGAGAAATTGGAAGGAGATTAACCATAGGAAGAACTTGTAATACAAAGGAAAATGGGGCTGTTAAGACCCTCATACTTAGGGTGAAAAACCATGCTGGACTTGAGGTTGATTTCTCCAGGTTTTTTTATCTTACAGCTCTGCAGATTTTAACACACAGCAAAATAAATCCAACCACACAGCGAATGGCTGCTTTTCCTGGGAGCACTTCTTTTTGTTGGATCACCAAGTGAGCACCAGGGATGCATGGAACAGTTTTGGTTTATGTGTTTCCCAGGCAACTTAGTTTTAGCAGTCAGAGCAAAGAGAGAAGGAATTCTTCTTAAAACATAAAAAAAAATCAAATAACCTGCCAGCAGATTAAAGGAGTTTTATCCTCGTTTACCTAAACTCCTCGTCAGCATCCCTAAACTCAAAGGGATGTAGGTCAGCTCTGCTGTCCTTTCTTGAGTCACATCTGAGACTGTGACAGGGTTCAACCACTTTGAACAGCATTAGCTCTGTGTGTGCTGCCAATCCCAGCCCTCCCCTCAGGAATGTGAACTTGCATCCTCTGAGACACTGAGTTTTAAAAGTGCATTTTTTCTTCTTGCCACAGTGATATGATAGCATTTCTAAAGTCTTGGTGTTTCCATAAAAAATACTAGTTGGTTATGCAAATAAAGGCCAGCTCAGTGCTTTGTGTTGAGTTAATTGACACAGTTTGGAATTCATACACACAACTTTTCCAGATTCTAAAAAGCAATTTCACTCTGATTTGTGAGACAGCAGCTCAGAATCATCAAAGTTGGAAAAGACCTCCAAGATCAGATAACTGCATTCCTTTAGTGGCCCACTCTGCACAATCCCTCACCTGTTTCACAGGATGTGCAGAGGTGTGCTGGAAAAACAACACTTAAATTCCAGCTCCACACTCATTAAAATTACATGCAGGTACCTGTGCTGTGTATCTGCCAATGCATTATTTATTCTCCTTCCCAAAACTGGGATGGATTGTGCAGTTCTCCTTGAGGAGGAAGGCAGGATCACGGCCCAGACAGCTGACCCACAACAGGCCAGGGGGATATTCCATCCCCTGGAATGCCATGCCCAGTGCATAAACTGGGGGAGCTGACTGGAGGCAGCAATCATTGCTGGGGGACTCAGATATTGGGCATCACTCACCTTTTCTGCTGTTTTCCTCTGTCTCTCTCCCTTTGACCACAATTATTATTATATTTTATTGTGTTTCAATTAGGAAACTGCTGCTTTCTTCCCAATCCTCCTCCCCACCATAAGGGGAGAGGTTAAACATCAACAGACAGAAGGAGATTTTTTTCTGCAGCTTTGTTATTCTCAGACAAGTCCTTTGGCCAGTCCTAGTGCCATCCCTGGCAGGATTTTTTCACATCAACCAAGAGAGGAACCAAGAAATCCACTGAGGCTTTCAATTCATCTTTCAGCTGTATATCAAGCATTAAAGGATAAGTATCCATCTGGTGAACAAGGAGCTTTGGTAACACAGCATGGGAAAAAGAGCTCTATTCCACTTTCCAATATCAGACACTGCCTCCTGTTCACCTTTGTGCAAAATAATTTGCAAAGAGCAGATACCAGGAGATGGGGCAAGTTGTGAGGAAAACTCCTTCCTTCCTTCCTTGGTTTGAGGGTGTTCTTTTCCAGCAGTTCAGCTGGATCTGTGCTAAAATGCTAATGAATCCATTTGTATAATCCCCTCTGAATAATAAATAACAAGAATAATAAAAAACAAGCAAGAATGACAGAGTGAATTCTGTGTCTACACCAACAGGAGCTGGTGTCAACCTCAGCCTCTCCTTTGCTGCTTTCAGGGCATTTTTATTTCACTTTCCTATGAGACCTAAAGCAATATTCTGCTTTTATTTCAAAGTTTACATTCCTGTGATTGATCCTTCTTTGTATTGGGCTCCCCTGTGGGTGTTGCTCCACTCAGAGCTCTGAAATCATCTCTCCACCCCCCATGATTTGGTTTTCAGGGTGGTTTAGAGAGTTCCAGGCCAGGCTGGATGGGTCTTGGAGCAACCTGGGACAGTGGAAGGTTCCCTGCTGAGAGGGACCTCTCACCTGCCTGTGGCAGGGATGGAACAAGATAATCTTGAAGGTCCTTCCAACCCAAAGCAGGCAGTGATTCTGTGATATCTGCAATAAAATCCCAGTTTCCAAGTTGCAGTTACTGTCCAAAGAAAACATTCTGTCCATATGGCAAATGATGACTGGGAAGCAGAGGGAAGAAATGCCCTGTGTCTCACAGGACATTCATGCAGAGGTGACAAATGGGGGGACAGGCAGTTTGGCAAGACAGAGAACAACCAGAATTCATGAGCATGTTCCAGGTAAAGCCTAGAGGATTATCCCCAAAAGAGACACAGGCCGGGGTCTGGTGAGGAAGGACCTCCCAGCTGCAGCCCGGCAGCACAAGCCAGAAACAATTAAATTGAACTAATTTCAGCTAATGAAACAGTTCAGATGGAAACCTCTCAGACAACTGTCACACACAAACAGCCTCCTCCAGTGAAGCTTTGGGAAAAGGCTGAAACCTGGCCATAAAGCCAAAGCACACACATCATATATGAGCAGGCCAGCACCTTGTCCTGAATCCTGGAGTTCTGCATCAAAAGCACCAGTATGAGGAATGTGGCACTGGATTATTCAATTTTAGCCAATAAACCCATAAGAAGGATCCTAGATACAAGAACAGCCATCAAATAAACCAAGGTAGAAGATTAAATTCATGTCTTCTAACAGTTTTGGTGCTGGCCTTTTCAAATGATCCCAGAATGTTTTATACCTCAGTAAGTTCTAAACCCCCTTTTCCCCCCTTTTTTTAACAGATGTGTTCTACCCTTTTTTTAAGTTTTAAGTTAAACTAAATAGTAAGAATATTTCCTCATACACTTTTTATTTTTAAATGAAACATGTCATGTTATACATCAGGTTAGGAAGAATTGTTGGCATAGAGCGACTTTAAAAAAAAAAAAACCACAATGTTCAGAAGCTTTCCATTATTATCCCATTATGGTCAACTTGGAGTTAATATTTTCTCCTATAGGGTGAACCTTGCTTTAAGAAACTCCATTCTTCCATACCAAAAAATGTGGCACAGCTAAAACCTGATTTGTGCAAATGTACAACCAGCACCATCTAAAATAAACTCCAGCAAGGCACCAAGACTGATGCTTCCTTTGCTTTGGAAATTTTACCATGGTCCAACACTAGAAAAGGACAAGACTAATCATTATCCTCAAACTTTCCCTTTAATTCCCAAGGAGGAAAAACCAAGCTGACCAAGACCATCAAAATACTCTGTGTTTCTAAATACCAGAGCCAAGGGCTGCTGAAGTTTCCAGTCAGGGCTTTTAAATCAGGATTATCCTAGGCAGAGGCACCAGGAAAGCTCAGCATGCTCATTTCAGGTGCAAATCGAGCTGTTCCCAAAGGATGGGCAAAAAAAAAAAAGTTAACAAAGCCTTGGCTGGCACTCAGCTTGAACCCTGGTTGAATCACATGTACAGACATTGTGTTTCAGGGAAAATAAAAGGTATTGCTGACATCAATATATCAGAGCCAAAGCTGCACAAGTCCCAGAACTGAAGGGCTGCTTGATGTAAACCAAATGGGGAAACAGGAATTACAAATGGCCAACACCTGCTGCATTACTGATCTGGATTCTCTTCTTCTGAGCCTGTGGGCATAATTTGAAATTTCTGTTCCATTTGTACTAGACCAAAGATTTCTGTCAAGGCACCATCTGTAGCAATGAAATCCCCATCCAACTCCAGTTCCTGACACAAACCAAACCTAACCAAATGGAAATTAAACCTGCAAAACACCTACATGAAAGCACACCGAAAATTAAACCTGCAAAACACCCACATGAAAGCACACCCTTCCAAACTATCAAAGTCCTCACCCATCAGAACGTATTTACACCCGGTGTAAAATCCCTTCTGGGATCATTTGGAACAGTCACAGCCAGGAAAAGCCTCAGAGGAAGCAAAAGCACAACAATCTGAAAAAGGCTGACAGCCTGCATCCCCAAGGCACTCTCCAAAATTGTTCATTTTATTCCTCTGGGGACAGTTGGGGTGTCTGGGGCAGTCCAGCAGCTGCAGGTGCTGGTCCCAGGGTGTGCAGGTACCACATGCACTCTACAATCAGCACTTTGGAGCAGAAAAGGGAATTGTTCCTGATACAAAAACCACCTCTGAACTGCTCTGTTTTCTTTCTTTCTTTCATGATCTGCTGAAGGAAGTAAATGACTGGGGATGGGATGAGATCCAGCACTTTTGCATAGGTTTTTTTTTCCACTGAACATTCGGAAAAGCACTGGATTCTCAGCCAGGTAGAAAAATATAAATTGGTATCTTACAAGGAGAGAAAAATGAAGGGTTTTCAACACTGCACGTTTTAAGCTGGGACAGAGCACACAACCAAGTGTTGTGCAAACACAAGATGTGAGAAATTTGTGCAGATTCCTGTTTTGCTGAGCTGTGAGAGAGGAAGGGAAGGTCTTGGAACACACAACTACAGGGTGGGAGTAGAGGAGCCCCGTGCAGTGGGGTCATGCTCAGCACCTCCCTCACCCAGCAAATATTCATTATCTGGGGCTGGTGACCCAGCAGAATTGTTTGGTATGAGAATTTCTCTGTGCTTTTGAATGGAATTTAAGAAATGGAAGCTTTGACGCCACTGGGGTGGGGATCATCAGCTAATATCCATACTGAGGTTACCCCCAAGGGAAGCTGAACTTCCAGGCAGTAAGAAAGAACCAACCTGCTGGCGAACCTCCTGTTCTTGGAGAAGTCAGTTAAAACCTTTCAGGGAGGAGAGCTGTAACATGGGTCACCACAGAATGCCAGAGTGGTTTGGGTTTGGGAGAGACCTTAAAGCCCATCCAGTTCCACCATGGACAGGGACACCTCCCACTGGACCAGGAAGGTCCAAGCCTTCATGTCCATGAGTCCTGGATGACTTTCCTAGGAAAGAAATCCCACATTTTAATGCCAATTCACCTGCATTTTAACACCAGTTCATCATGATCCTGCTGTCTCCTGCTCTGCCAACCTCAGGCAGCTCCAGCACAGCCTGGGCTGGGGCAGGACAAGCACTCCCAGGCTGCTCCCTTTGCTTGTCCACAGCCAACCATGAATCTGCCAAACCCCACCTGCCTGGGGCTCCTTACAAACATTAAATACTTTCTACAAGAGACACAGTTGGCTGGGCCAAGAAAATTTATTGAGCTGTTGCCACAGACAGTTAAAATTTATGAAGGGCTTCATATTAACTAGATTGTATATAAACATTCTAAAACGCTTCATGCAGAAGGAGCTGGAATAACTCAGAGCTGAAGCCACAGGGATTTGGCTTGAAAAAGCTGCATTTTCCCTCTGAAAACATTTACATGTGACCAGAGGTTTGACACCACACCTATGCAGTTGTGGCTACTGAGGGAGAATTTTGTGGCTTTTGTACAAAGCCACTTTGAAACAGCATCCCCTCTGAGAGGATGGATGGAGGGTTTGCTGCTTGTGTCTTTTCTGACCTTTGAAAAGAACACCCAAAACTGCACACAAGCAGCTCTTCCACAGCATAAGTGGTCTATTATTAATTAACACTCATGCCACACTCAGCTGAGCCTTTCTCCCTGGTCCCTGCAGGCACAGACAAGGAAGGGAAGTAAGTTAAAATCAGACTGGGGAGGCAAGGAGAGGCTGAGTGCCCAGCAAAGACCTGGCACAGGAATGTGGCCTGGAATTTAAACATTCTAACCCTCTGAAGGCTAGGATCTCTCTGTCAAGTCCCAGAAGCTGTTGCTGCTCCCTCATGCTTCAGTTCTAGTTTGCCGTTGATTTGTAATTTATGGTTAACCCATGCAATGTCATCTTGCTGAACCTGCAGGCAGCCTGAAGCCATTGTGGGGCCATTCAGCAGGATATATGGGTGCTTTGACCTTCCCTAGACCCCTCAGTGTGATAGCAGACTGAAAACCTCCTCCTGACTGTCTGCACTGGGATGTTTTGCTGGAGGTCTCCCAGTGAAGTGGAAGGAAAAAGAGTAGAAGTCAAGGCAGAGAGATAAAACTCAGTTTTACAATGAATCTGAGCATGGGAATGGCTGGAGCTGTGTCAGAGGAGGGTTAGGCTGGATATCAGAAAAAGGTTCTTCCCCCAGGGAGTGGTCAGGCAAAAACACCACAAGAAGAGACACAAAGACACCCAAATTCTCATTAAAAAGACATTTTCCTTAACACTAATGTAACAGAACAACAACAGGTGAAAACATGGGAATCAAAAATAAAAATTAATGGCAAACTTCACAACACATTCCTTTAATCCCTGAACTAATAACAGAGAGTGCAAAGCTCATCAGAAATTCCTCCCAGGACCAAACTCAGACTCGGGTAAGAGTTAAAATGAGCAGCCTCACTATTTGCTGGTTGTTGCAAGTGTTGCCTTGCACTGGATGCATTTAATGTGCTGAGGAAAAGGGTAACAGAGGTCCCTGCAACCAGAAGATTTCGAGGGAAATTGTCACTTTCTCCTCTTAAGTGACAATTTTGTAAATTCTCGCTGTGACAGGAACAATCGAGAAAGCGAATTAGGGGAGGGGAGGGAGATGCTGATGCTGTGTTTGGCACAGAAGGAGCTCCACAGCTCGGCTCGGGGCTTTGCTCAGGAATTGAGGCTCCTGCAGAGCACGAGTAGCATCTAGAGGATGTGGGGAGAACTTGCAGAGCAGGGAAAGCTCATCCTCGGGAATGGGAGCGGATTAAGGGAGAAAATAAGGGCGTGCCCTTACCTTCCCCACTGTTCTTAGAGCTGCTTAAACAGCCCCAGTCAAATCCCACTTTGCCAAATCTAAATGGGATATTACGGCATTTCTGCTGACAAAAGAGGTAAACTAATAACACACACACACACAAATATCCCACAAACCCCTCAGCAGGTGGGGAAAGGTGACAGACTGCAGGAAGGAGCAGATAGTCCAGTGAAAGGAGTCCCCACAATGGCAGGGGTGGAACAAGGTGAGTTTTAAGGTCCCTCTCGAGAGGAATAGTGAATTTGTCTTTACAAACAAGCTGTGGGTTTGCTGGTAGATAAAACCAGCACTGGGAGATAAAAGAAACAATGGGAAGGATTCCACTGATTGATGAATGGAAAAAGATATTTGCTTTTACAAATAAACTTTAGGTTTGCTGATAAATTAAATTAGATATTGAAAGATGAAAGAAACAATGAGGAAGAAAAACCCCTAAATTCCATAAGAATTAAAAATTAAAAGGGAGGGTTGTACATTAGAGGGAAATCTTCTGTGTCTGCGATGTGTAAACATCATGGAGTGTTTACAAGCCCCACACCCTCTGTAGCTTCCCATGGCAGCATTTTGGGGGCTCTCTGCTACATTCTCCTATTTCTGAGTGCTAATAAGTCACCAACACGAGTTATTTCCACAAAGATCCCCTCTCCAAGGTGCTGCCGAATGACCCACACCAGCAGAGCAGGGATCAGGAGGCAGAGTAATTCACATCGATTCATGTGCAAATAAGACAAAAGTAACAGCAGCTCTTGACTCTACCTCAGTTTTTTTGGCAAGAAACTCTTTCTCCTCACTCCCAATCACCCTCTGAAACTCCCAACTGGAATTAATGGTCACTTGAAATATTGTTTAAAGAGCTAAAGAACTAAACCTAAATGACTCAGCTTACACTCTCTGGGGCACATTCTGCAGGGCTGTCAGATCTGGGCTCATTTATTCTTCTTCCCAAATGTTTCTTATTGCCCACTTCAGGGCTTGCTCCAGCTCCTGCTGGGAAGTTTCCAGCTGTGACAAAGGAATATCAAGCCCAGGAGGGCTGCTATCTCCTCCACAAGTGCTTTTGTAAGAACACCAGCTTCCAGCAGCTTCTCCTGAAAACTGGATCCCACCTGTAGTGTCTCAGCCTAACTCTTAAATAGATGAGGAATTGTGAGCCAATTTTGCCAGGGGTCAAAATGATGGTGGGATTTGTTGCTTCTTGATAGTTTCTCATTTTTGGAGAGGTCAAACTACCATGGTTTGGTTTTCCCACCAGCTCAGAACACATTGGGTGCCTTTCCTTTGCCTCTACTCTGCTCCTGCCATCCCTGAAAATACACTGGAGTTGCTGTGAATAAGTGATTGTTTAAAAAAAAAATAAAATAAAATCCCAGAGTACAAAAAAATAAAGGAAACCTCATTAAATTTCCCACAAAAATTTTCCTGCAGGGAATGAGCTTGAAGTGGCAATCAGAAACAGCAACCAGCCATGCCAGGGACACTGTGGGACAGAGCTGTCCCCTGGGTGTGGTGTACAAACATGGTGGGCCTGAGGAACTCCCGAGGAGCCCCAAAAGAGGGGGAAATAAGAGCATAGATGTGGTAATGACATATCCTCTGAAGAGAGAGAGACTAAGCTCTCCCAGGATTTTCCTGGGAAGCTGTGAGAAAGAATTAAAACAATTATTATCCCAATCTCTGCACCTGGCAGGCAATCTCTGTTTGTCAAAGATGTTTACAAGAACAAGTTGTCCTTTCTTGACCAATAGGTGAGAGAAGATCCCTAAAAGCTGATCAAGTCGTAGGTCACTATTGTTTCTATAAGAACTGTGAATTTCTAATAATAAAGTGCTTTTCATGCCTTCTGATGATGGAGTCTCTATATCACCTTTGTCTGTCACTGACATCCCTTCAGTGATACACAGAGGTTAAAGAGGAGAAAGAGACAGAAAGAGGCCCCAGGAAGAGGCTGCACATGCTCCTGGTTCCCACAGAAAAATAGAAATTTTGTGTGCAAAGCAAGCAAATCACAAGTGAATCTCTTCCTGCAGAGCTCCTGCAGCAGCCCATCCCCTGGGACATCAGGAAAGCTTTCTACCATCACCTGGGGCAGCTCGTGCAGCTGGGGATAATGCAGCCTCGAGAGCCAAAGTCCCCAGCACTTCATTTCAGGGCCCTCTGACTTCATTTCCAGGGCTCTCCACTTGCTGCCCTGAGGGACAGCAGTGCCACATTTTACTCCTCTACCTTTAGAGACTGATATGATCTCCAGGAGAGGCTAAATTCTCTTCAGCTGCAAGACTAATTCAGCACCATAAATGTGCAGTGAGAATTTATCAGACAGCCTCTCTGTCTGGGCATTCAGGGAAGGCTTGCTGGACCCCAAGTGGCACATCAGCATCGTTTCCACCTCCATCTCCCTGACTCCCTCCCCTCAAAGAAACAAAAACATGAGCAAGGTGTTAAGAGCCAACACTGCCCACAAGAGACAGATTTATTCTGTTTGTTCCTTACTGCTCTCGTGGGTTATTTAGTCTCTTTCAATGCTAATTCATCTTCTCTCATTTACTGTTTGTATTAAACAGTAACCCGGGGTCAAAGCTGAGGGTGAGATTACCAAGAGGAATTCATTGCATTTTCAGAGCATTTTGAATGTACAAACACATATTGGCCTCTTGGGGTACTCCCTTCAAAATCCAGCTGGGATCAAAGCACTGATCACTGCAATTGTCCTTTGAGCCATTTACAGATTTCCTGACCCCTCATAGGAATAAAAGAATGAAAGATTTCAGTCTCTTTTCAGCCGCCAACTCCCACATTACAAAAATTATTTCCTCAACCTGTGCCTTGACTCCCATTTGCTTGACAGAATGGGAGTCACACAGTCCCAGAATGGTTTGGGTCAGAAGGGACATCAGAGCCCACCCAGTGCCACCCCCTGCCATGGGCAGGGACACCTTCCACTGTCCCAGGTGGCTCCAACACCTGTACAACCTGGCCTTGGGCACTTCCATATCCCATATTTGTCAAACTGACCTGAAATTTCTATTTCAAATGAAATATTTTTCATCCATTCATTTACCTCCAGATAAAAATGTTATCATTAGAGATTTCACTCCAGCTTGTTTCCAGACTCCTACCAAACAGGAGAGAAAATAGGAACCACTTATTTTCAGCAAACTCATTTTCTACTTGTTTTCCTTTTCTTTCCCTTGTCTTTTGCTCCAGACACAAGAAAACCTGGCCATATTCTAGGAAAAGAAAAAACCAAGGAGATTTGATGGAATAATTCCAGTTTTACTGCTCGGCACACAGGAGCCAGAGGAGGATAAACTCAAATACTGAGAAATATAGTGCAGTGTTAGAAGCTTTACAAGTATCTGGGTGGCCTGATTGATGTCCCTGAGCCTCCCAGCTTTGCCTGGGCCAGCCAGCCAAGAAGAACACCAGTCCCTGGGATGCCATACGGAAAATGGGCAATGACACACATCCTAAGGATGGCCTGTAGGGTAAACAAGGTGAGTAATGATCCCTGTGAGCTCCTTTCTGGTGCTGGAAATGAGTCTGCAATTCCCATCTCGGTATTCAACTCCAAACATAACCCATTCACACCAATTTCAGATTCATGGAACAAAGCTGGGCCCTTGAATTATGGCTGGGACAGCAGAAAGTAATAAAAAAAAATTTTATAGGGCTGGTAGTCATCATTATGCACTTGCAGTCATAGAATCATTAAGGTTAGGAAGGAGCTGTAAGACCATTGAGTCAAAATCCTGTGTTTGGCTGGGGAGGAAAGGGAGGGGACACAGAACACCACATTTTCATTTAAGGAAAAACAATTTTAAAAAATTAAAATAAACCCTGCCACTTTGATCTCCAGTGTTTTGCTCCCGCCCCACTGGG
Organism: Haemorhous mexicanus; assembly: GCF_027477595.1. Classification (NCBI taxonomy): domain Eukaryota; kingdom Metazoa; phylum Chordata; class Aves; order Passeriformes; family Fringillidae; genus Haemorhous; species Haemorhous mexicanus. The sequence continues at coordinate 25,045,052 of NC_082349.1, read as the reverse complement.
ATTTCTGTCCTAGTTAATCTAATAATGAGAGACAACAATTGACCACTCAAACTTGTACCCATTTCCAGTTCCTTTCCTTCGTAATGAACCCTTTGAATCCAGGTGCAAAATTGTCTTCTGAAAGTGAGGAAAAAAGAAAGCCACAAAAAGCTTCTCTGAGCAACCTGTGCCAGGGCCGCACCACCCTCACAGTAAGAAACTTCTTATTTGTGTTGGAGGGGAGGAATTTACACCAGATTTTCCCTGGTGCAGCTTGATCTTGTTACTTTCTGCTTTGTCTTCACCACCTGCACTTTCCAGCCTGCTCTTTAAATACTCATGGACCCCCTCCATTCCTATAAAACTTTTTATTGCTTCTTGTTAACAATTCCGTATACCTGTCTAAGAAGGGCTAAAATGAAGGAATATCCTTGTGCTTTTCCAAGCCTTCCACAGACCCAGGTCGTAGCCCTGTTCTCTCTTCACCTCCTGGCAATTAATGTTGGCTCCCCCAGGTAGAGGCAAACTGCAAATAAAGAGGAACATAAAAATGTCCAGGCCCCATCTATTGCAAAAGGCAGCCCTTGTTGCTGGAATTTACAGACTGCCTTTTAGTTTTATCATTTTATCCCCCTTGAACACTAAAATCAGTTAATCCTGGGTAGCAGCATAAAACTTGGGACCAGAGACAGACTGTAAATCATCCGAGGGTGTTGTGGCACAAATCCCTGCTAGAAAAAAAGCAACAGCACTTAACTCCTTCCCTTCCCTTCCTGTTCCTCCTCAGGGCTCCAGGCAGGCTGCAAGGTGGGTATTTATACATTAGCACCTCTCAGGGTGCTGCAGTGCAATGTCTTAATCAGTTAGTGAAACTTTAATCAGTTGTGCAAGTGGGTGGATGGATGGATGGATGGATGGATGGATGGATGGATGGATGGATGGATGGATGGATGGATGGATGGATGGATGGATGGATGGGCAGTGGAGAAATGCACCTGTGAGTTAATGAACAGGATGCTGAACCTCATCCTGTGATGTTTCCACTTCACACCACTGTCTCCCTAGGGGTTATAGTGGGTTTCTCTGGAAGATCAGGCATCGGCTACTCATGGGGACTAAAAACCCCCACAAAAACAATAATGAGGAGTAAAACAGCAACAAAACCCAACTGGACAAACCTGATCTGACCCAAAATATTAAAATCCATTTCAGCTCACCACTGTGTGGTTCACAAGGGCAGGTCTGGAATTGGTTTCTCTTTGAAATGAGATTTCCCATTTCCTCGGGTGGGGGTACTAAACTTGCAGCTGCTGCCCCTCACATCCATGGCTTTCCCCGCTGAAGAACAGAAATCCGGGCAGAGTCCCTCAGTCCCTGTCCAGCACCAAAGGGAGGAGCTGTCCCAGCACCAAGAGGTGGCGCCCAGAAACCAGGAGATGCTGGGACTGGGACTGGTTTGTGCGAGGCAGCATCAGGGTGAGGAGGACGGGGGAAACACACATCAGGACGGATATAGAAACTGTACAAAATCAGCGTCAGCCTTTCCAGCTCCCATTCCCAGCTTCCAGGGCTCCTCATGCTCCAAGAACCAAGCTCAGGTTGCTGCAGCTGTGCACACATCAAATCAGCAATTTGTTCTTTCTCCACAGCTTTGCTAGCAATTTATTCCAGACAGACCCTTGACTCCTTCTCCTGGCCTCAGCTTCAGTTTCATACACCCTTACAGGAACACTGTAACAGAGTAAATTGCAAAATTCCATAGTAAAAATCCCTGTTGTGTTTTCCAGTTTCCTTGAGCTAAAATTTCTTGGGTTTAAAGTGAGAAGTGAATATTCAATATCCATGTTTTGAGTACAAACTACTGAATGAAGATAAACAAACCTTTTACTGTAGAAATTAATAAAATTAGGAAAAAACCTCAAAGTACAAGTCTATCATATCTTTCATGTTACAAACACAAGTTCATCAGCAAAACATTGAAAGACAAAAAAAGAGAAGGGGGGTTGAAGTTTGTCACTTAAATTCACTTCAAAGAGATTTCACTAAGGCAAGACATTTTAAGCATTTTAAAAAATAGAATTTTTTTACCAAAAAATGAAGGAAAAATTTACATTTTGAGAAATTGATAAGCCAGGACTTCAGAGTACCCAGTCACTGACTGAGTGCTATAACTTATGGACTGAGGTTTTTATGGCTGATGTATTCAAGCCTTTCTGAACACTGATGAAGGACATAATAATTAGCAGCAAGGAAAACATCCTCTAAACCCAATGGAAAGAAGCCAAAGTTAAGCAACCTTCTAACCACTTTAGTAAAATAGCCTGGATTTGTACCCTGTGCCACCTGGTCCAGTGGAAGGTGTCCCTGCCCATGGCAGGGGGATGGAATGGGAGGAGTTTTGAGATCCTTTCCCATCCAAAGCAGTCTGGGATTCCATAATTCCTCACAGCTCTCTCCTCAAAAAAAAAAAAAAAAAAAAAAAAAAAAGAAAAAAAAGTTTAAAAATTGTAGATGGCACTGCAATATTTTAAAGTACTTTTGAGAAAACTCTGAGGTTCTGTTCTGCACTGAACCCAGTGGAGCCTCTACTGCCTCTTGCATACTCTGTATTTGTTTTTACCATTTCTTGTCAGTGTCAAGCAGAGCAACATTGAATTTCTTCAAAGTACTCAATGAAAAATGACATTTGAATTTAAACACTTCACCTGCTAGAACTAAAAGTCTCTGTACAGTGCCTGGAATTACATATTTTTTCCCCTGTGCTTCTACATCTGCCTAATAATTATTGTCATTCTGATTTAGAGACAACATACAGGGGATAGCTGAACACTTTTGGGAGGGTAACTTGGACAGAGCTTCAAGTAAACATGTTTTTTTTAGGGAACAAGGAACAAAATAGGAACTTTGCTGCAAACACAGGATCTAACTGGACTTACAACGGGAAAACATAGAAAAAAATGTTGGAATTCTGGGCCACTCTATTGATTTTGTGCCCACTGAAACCACCCCATTTTTACAGTGCCACTTACCAAGGTTGGCTTAGTGCTGGAAGAAACTGTCATTGAAAATTTACATTCATGTCCATTTCAGAGTAGCAACAAAACATTCTCCAGGATCTTCTTTTTTTTTTTTTTCTTCTCACATCAAAGAAATATATGCAATATTAATTCTAAACCAAGGAAGTATTAAATTAATTTTTAACATTTCCTCCCTGTTACAAACTCATGACTTTTGGAGATATTTCTTGTAGTTTTTATGCTGCTGAAACTTCCTTGAGTCCCTAAACACAAATCTCATTGTGGATTTATTTGCTGAATTCCAGAATAAATTTAGCCACTAATTGGAGACAGGTTGCTCTGGATGAAAATACAGATCCTGCACAACTGTCCTTAATCAGAATCCTGATGAATCTGGGCCACACTTTGATAGAGTATTTGAGTGTTTTCCAGCCTCAGGATTTTGTGATTCGTTGTCAGGAAGACAAAATAAAGCAGGAAACAATTACAAACTAACCTGTGAAATAATCCAGCCTCATTTGTGCAGGTAAATATTAACTGAGGAGGAATGAGGGGTTTGTTTAGTTCAGGGCTAGAGACTTAAAATAATGCCTGGGAAAAACCTGATGGCTCATTAGTGCTCCTGTTTGGCTGAAGGGTCAGGGAGCTTGGGAGTGCTGCCAGCCACAGAAAGCTACAGAAGGAGGCTGGATGACTTCCAGGGGTGTTTTGATAGATGTCAGGCTGTTAGGGATGTCCATGGCAACATGGGGAAGAGATGCTGAAATTTCTTCTCTTTTCTTGGTGCCTCCATTCCTTCTGTTCTTCATAGAATTGGTTTGGGTTGGAAGAGATGCTAGAACTCACCCCATTCCAGCTCTGCCATGGGCAGGGACACCTTCCACCAGCCCAGGTGGCTCCAAGCCCCATCCAGCCTGGCCTTGGACACTGCCAGGGGCAGCCACAGCTTCTCTGGGCACCCTGTGCCAGCGATCTTCCCCCAGCCCTGCCTCTGTGTGAGTCCCCTCGCTGTGGAATTGTGACACAGAAAATCTTTAACCTGAGATTTCCCCTTGCTGCTTATAAAATGCAAAATGGGCCAGAGGCCACTCTGTGATGGGATGGTTGACCCTCAGGACCTTCACATCCATTAAGATGGGAGAGAAGAGTAAACAAGTTTAGTAAATAGTGGCAGGAATTTTTGCTCTTGGTAAAAAAAAAAAAAAAGGGTTGAGATCAAACCTCCCATCATACTCTCAGCACAGGTAAATGCTCTACACTACATCTGAGTCTTCTTCCAAAAACATTGAACCAACAGATCTTATCTGCTGCAAGGTGTCCCTGCCCATGGCAGAGGGTTGGAACAAGATGAGCCTAAATGTCCCTCCCACCCAAACCATTTTGGGATTTTTATGGATGAATGTATGGAATGTCAACCACAGCATCTGAAGTACTGCACTAGAGCACACCTAGAGAACATTACCCAAGATACAACCCAAAGCTCACAAAAAGCCAGGGATTCCTCAAAAATTTGCTGTTAAATCTGTCACATCTTGAATGTACATTGGCTATGTAGTTTCTAAAGAACAACTGCTATAAATAATTGTATATGTTTATCTGCATTTAAAACTCTGACAGTTTAAAATTAAGCCCAAGTAAAGTGTCTCATTTTCTTTCTTGCCTTCTCAGAGTGATACATAACAATTTATGAGCTACTTATCTGTTGAGTATTTACAGCTGAAAATGCCTAAAGGCAAGAAAACCAATAAGGCACAGAGCAAAATTTGAGACACGTGAGGATCCCACACTGCAATTCCCAGCCACAGTGCCAAGGTCTCTCCCAGACACTCACTGCCTCCTGCAGTTCCTGCTGGATAAAAGAAAGGGCCAGCAGCTCTCCCTTGGCTTGTCAGCAACTCAAAATCATCAGAAATCTCGATTTTCCTACTTTTAGATGCAGAGGTTTTTTTTGTTTTTTTTTTCACACAGTTGTCCTTGTTCATAACGTGAGCTGTGGGCTGGCAAAGGTTTTAACAGCCACAGCCCCTATGAAGGGGATGTAAAGTGGATGTATCGATGTGTAAAACACTTGGCAATTAACTGTGCATTAACTAATTGAACTTAGAGTCTTGAAGAGCACTCACAGATGGAGGGGGCTGGGTTAAACTCGGGGGCTCAGTGCACAGAGGCACTGAGAGTTCCCTCTCCGTGTTTTCCTTTCACTAACCTAGAGAATCCCAAAAACATAAAGCTCCTCAACTGTTCAGTCACAAATGTCTTGCATCCTTGTACAGAATTCTGAGGCAAAAAGAAAAGAGGAGACTTCCAATTATTTTTTCTGCATTACCACTGAGAAAGAGAAAAGCAAGTTTTGGGGTAAGATTGCTGAGGAAAATCTGATGATAAATGGGCAGCTAAGCCTTCCTGTAAGGGACGAATGAAACCTGTCCAGTTTTCCACTGAAACGATTTCTGTTCCAAGGTTAATCACCTCTCTGTGCAGCTTGAAGAACTGACTGTGATGTCCCTGAGGCACTCATTGGGTTGCAGAGGTTGCCTGAGGGACAGCCAGGTTGCTCAGAGGCACCTGGTGTTAATGTACTGCAAAAAGCTGTTAGTGCATCCGGGAGGAATGTCAAGAATCATTAATTCCCCATTTACTGGCCTTGTACATCACAGCATTTATCACTTGGTGCTGGCCTGGCAAAGGGCTTTCTCCCCTCTGCAGGCTGAGGGAGGCTGGAAGTGCTCAGGTTTTGCAGGGAGCAGCCCCTGGCAGCCAGGACTGCCCTTCCTCCCCGAGTGACATCGCTCTGCCAAGACCTTCAGCCCTCAGTGACGGGGGCTGGGGACATGGGGACACCAAGGAACCCATCTGGGAGCCAGTCGAGCTCTGTGTCCTCCTCCTGCTGGGAAGTAAAGGCTGGATCTTCACATTATTTCTATTTTTCCTAAACACCCTGTGTTTATTTAGATGGTGAAATATCATTGCTTGGCTATTACCTGTGGATTCATAACACCAACTTCTCTGTTTTGTAAGAGCTTTCCTCCGTGTCCCACCACACAGGGAACTGGGAAAATATGAACAAGGGCTGTTTTCCACTGCAAGGATTTGCCACCACAGAACAGTGATTCAGTGGCATGCATCCTTTAAGCCAACAAATATTCGTAAAGTTCATCTTACAACACCATGGGCAATTATAAAAAACTATTTCAATGAAGTTGAATTTGTCAAGCTGACATTTATTACATTACACAACAGAGCAGGAGAGTTAGCTTTGGTCACACTGCAGAACACAAATGTTGGAATTTTACACTGGAGTGAAATGTTCAAACTTCACCAAACTGAGCTCCACAGGAGGAGCTCTGGCCTCGTCCTTCCAGCCACACACACAGGAGGGGCTGCTGGGTTTGGACCTTGCCCTTTTGGGCATCCCCTCCTTCCTGTTAACATCTGTTTAAGGAATCAAACAGGCTCTGGTGGGTTTATTTCATTTCAATCAGCTCCACCAACACTGGATTAGATACTGGGAAGGAATCCCTCTCTGTGAGGGTGGTGAGGCCCTGGCACAGGGTGCCCAGAGAAGCTGTGGCTGCCCCTGGGTCCCTGGAAGTGTCCAAGGCCAGGCTGGATGGGACTTGGAGCAACCTGGGCTAGTGGAAGGTGTCCCTGCCTGTGGAACTGCATGAAATTTAAACTCCCTTCCAACCCAAACCCATCTATGATTCTTTCACATTTGCTGACCTGTTTTCTACCCTGTGTATCAGCTATGCCACTGGCCCAGTCCAGATCTCTCCTGCTAAATCCTTTTAAACCAAGTCCTAAAACAAAACATTAAATAAAAGAGAAAACAGTATGACACTGATTAAAGACCACTCATGTCCTGGGTTACAAGAGTTCAGAACTGCCTTGGCTGGGCAGAGGGAGAACTCAGAGGAAAAGGATGGTCTAAAACTCAGTGTTAGACTAAACTCTGTGCCTTCCAATTTTCTCTCAGATTGATAGGAATTTTTGATATTGTGGGCAGTTATCACTGCCTGGAAGAAAAACATCTACATTAAAGTGTGTGCTGTACAAAACACCTGAGGCTGCAGCCTTCAGGGCAGAGAGAGGCTTTCTGACTCTGGGAGTGTGTAAAGCCTGCAGTAGACAACTCAGTCCCTCAGTGTTCACCTGCTTTTCACCTCCTCACAGTTTTTAGACATTTTATTAAATTTAGGTCACTCTCATCACATTTTGCTGCTTGCACAACTCACCCTCCTTGCCACTGGTACTAAATCATTTACAAGCACAAAGACCAACCCCAACCTCAAACCTGCTGCCCTTTCCTCACACAGGGACAAAACAGCAGGACAGCGACCTTTGGGCCTTTAAATACTTCCTTTATCTGGAAACATGCACAGGCCCTCAGGGGTGAGAGGAAAAGTGGGGTGAGTTTGGTCTTGAGCAGTGACAGTTCTTAAGTTGAACATAAATTTTAAATACATATATTTGACTGTATAAATACCTGTGTTCTTCATCTAGAAGAATGCGTTTCCTGTGTTTCAAACAATTTACACTGAAACATTGCTCCCTCACACCACCCCACACCTGCTGCTGGATCTTCCAGCTGTCCCAGCTCACAGCCATGTCATGGAGCGTGGTGGAGTCACCATCCCTAGAGGTGTTCAAAAACCATGTGGATGTGGCACTTGGGGACCAGGTTTAATGCTGAACCTGGTGGTGGTGCTGGACTGGTGGCTGGACTTGGTGATACGTTAGGTATTTCCCAACCTGAATGGTTCCATGATCCCAAGATTCCAAAATAAAAGAAAAGGAAGTGAGCAATAAAGACAAAGTGTCAAATTATTCTCTAATTTGTTTCATGGCAGCTCTTGAAAAAAGAGACAGAAAAGACACAGAGACAACACCAGCAAAAGGCTTGTGGTCTGGTGAGGTATTGAAACCTGTTCTGTGTCACCTTGGAATAAATTTCCTTACCTAAAAATGGGTTTAAAATGTGTTTTTAAACAAGGTGTTAAAAGAGGCTTGAAGCTGAGGGAGGAACAGCAAATGAGGGTTAAACAGCATTACTAACTTCTGGGCTTCTGCAAGTTCTAAAAAGCATCAGATCAAAACAGCTTCCTGGCAGGGTTATAAAGGGACAGAGCAGTTCCAGAGGAGCAGAGGGACCTTCCCGACCCCAGCCCTCCAGGCTGTCTTCCTCTGTGCTGGCAGCATCCTGGCATTAATCAGTGAGAGAAGCAGGGGCTGACCTGTCACACAAAAATGCCCTCAGGCAAATCCCTGGGGTATGGTGAAACCGGACCAGAAGGATTTGCTTTGAATCCACAGCTGCAAAGCATCAGTGTCTGTGCTTCCCAAACACGCTGGTGAAACATTTCCCTCGGTCTCTTTTAAAGCCGTGGCGTTAATTCCGGTTTGTGTTTTCCAGCACACGCCCTGAACGAGCTGTGAGAAAACGTCTGGAAGGTGTTAAGCACCAGCGGGATGTGGAGGATGTCTCCTACGTTCTCCTCCTCATCCCAGAATTTACAGACAGCCTGGCACAAGTCCTGTGTCCCCTGCTGTCAGTGCTGGCCCAGCATCCACCCCCCTCAATCCATCCAAAAAGTTGGGTGAGGAGCAGAAATGCAGCTAAATTACAAAACAGAACCAAACAAATGATACAGAGAATCATAAAATCATGGAATGGTTTCAGTTGGGAAAAGTCTTAAAACCCATCCAGTCCCACCCCTGCTGTGGGCAGGGACACCTTCCACTAGCCCAGCTTGCTCCAAGCCTTGTCCGACCTGGCCTGGGACACTGCCAAGGATGGGAGGTGTAGCTTTACTAGTCTAGCTTATTATTCAATGGTAGAAGTTACACTTTCACACCCAAATAAGCCCAGAGCTGCCTATTTTTCCCTGCTCAGCTTTGACTTGCCTAAAACCATATACCTGGGTGAGAATTTGAGAGACACACAGAGGCCAAAACCACCTCAAGGTTCCCAGGTTTCTGAGGCCAGTTTGGCCACTGCCTTTGTGGAGGACATACTGGGAGAGCATTGTACTGATTAAAGACAAAATGTTTCAGTATAGAGGTGGTTTGACGTTAAATTCCTTGAGTGTTTTCTGACAGGTCTCAGGACGGCCTGCTGGGCCTCACGAACGGGCTGCTGGCTCCAGGTGAAGATGGAATGGCAGAGAAGCAAAATCTACAGACATCAGACCCAGCCCAGCACCAGTGACCCCATCCCAGCTGGTTTTCCCCTTTCAGTGCCCCATTTGTCCCCTTTCTCAGAGCTGGCCCATGTTCCTGGCACCCCTGAGATCCACCCTACCACATGGATCTCTCCACGCTTATGGCTGCCTGCTCAGGGAGCTCTGTTCCCAAACATCTCCTGACAAAACCAGGAGTCTTTTGGCTTGGCCTTTGTTCTCTGATTTCAGGTTTGTGAGGCCCTCATGGATTACACAGCCACAGATTTGCTGTTCCTGTGGAGTTTGATTTGTCTAAAGGTTAAGGAATTGCCGTGTCCTGGCCGTGCCCCAGGGCCTGCTCCTGGCATGCTCAGAAACGCTGTGTTTGTGTTGCCATGGGGAATTCCTGGGAACCCTCCTGCCCCAGCCTCCCACCCCTTGTGAGAAGGGCCCTGCGTGACCTCCTGGCTGAGTCACATCCCCACACAAACCTGTCCACCCCAGGTGCCAGCAGCCAGTGAGGGGTGAATTTACAGCTCCAGGAAACGTCTGCTCGGCTTTGCTTCCAGTGAGCGCCAGAGCAAAGCCTGTTATGTCAACACAAGGGGTTGCACAATCTCATGTTTGATCCCACATCCACTCCTGAGCACAAGCAGATCTCCTGGAAAACCAGCTCTGTGTGCTCTGTAGGAGCAGCTCTGCAGGTGATCCCTCAGGGCTCAGGTGTCATCCCACAGACAAAACATGCCCAGGGGAACAGGAAAGGGCATTGGATGCAGCTCCATTCCCTGCTAAAACAGCTTTTCTTCTCACAAACACAAACAGGCCAAGGCCACTGCTCAGAGCTCCAGTGCTCCCGAGGTCAGTGGGATTTATTCTGAGCATTCCCTTCTGCTGGTAAAGGAAAAGGCAGGCAGAGACTTCCAGCACCCATCCCAGCACTGCAGCCTGGCCCAAGGTCCCAAGGAAGAGAAGCTCAAGGCCACCCTCAGTGCTGGGTGTCCCAGAGCCCACCAGAGATGTTTTCCAGATCCATTTTCCAGAGCTCACCAGAGAGGCTCTCCAGAAAACACCAGAGCTGGTTTCCAGAGCACACCAGAGATGGACTCTAGAGCCCGTAACAGCCATTTTCTAGACCATACCAGAACTGTTTTCCAGGAATTGAGCTCACCCCCAAGGCTTCACCCCCTTCACCAGTGCAGGGTGGCACTTCCATGTCCTTCAGGCACGAAGGATCTCCCATGTGCTGCCCCTACAGTAATGCTTGAAGCCTGAAATAATTCATTTTCTAAATCCACCTTTTCATGCCTCCTAGGGATCACAGGCTGGGTTGGGAAAAAATACTGTACACACAAAGCAGAAGAATCTGGATTAAAGGGAGGGAAAATGAGAAACAAAGGATTAAATTTCTAAGTATGGGAAAATTCTGTGTGCTGGTATAACATTTTGTGTCAGAAGAGGGATTTTCCTGCAATAATTTTCTTCTGCATTATTTTTAATAATGTCTAAGGAGCTTCCCTGCTTTATAAGGAATCCAAGATTAAAGGCAGCAAAGACTCATCCCATGCACTGTCAATCTTGTGAGCTGCCCCTCACCATTGAGCTGCTCCACATCTCTTCACAAAAAACTGAAAATAGCCCACAAATTATCAAAATAAAACTGTCTGAAAACAGCAGGTGACAAATAAAGTTTTATTTTTTATCATCTGGTAACACTGTGATAATATAAACTGTATAAAGCATGATAAAACTCTTCCATGAAACAGAGTAGGCACATATCACATATGTATTTTTTATTTTGTACATTAAAAATACAAACATTACATTACCAAAAGGAAAGACGACATTTAAAAGAAAATATTACAATAATATAATGGTACCAGCTCCTTTCTTTATGGAAAGTGTTTAAATTATGCAGCACTAAGATAAGTTACTTTTATTTTCTCTGTTGATTTTAAACATGCACTAACTCAAACAGAAATAAAATCTATTGAATCAATACAGGAAATGTTATTTAACCACAGAACTTTGCATGTAGACTTGGACAAACCCGGGCTAGTGGGAGGTGTCCCTGCCCATGGCAGGGGGTGGAATGAGATCTACTTTAAGGTCCTTTCCACCCCCAACCACTCCACAATTCTTTGGTATAGTGGCTGTTAAAGAAATGCATTGTAATTATTTCCCTTCCCAGGGATTTACTGACTTTAACAGTTAAAGTTTTCAGAGGTGCAGCTGCATTTTCTGTGCATCTGCAGAGTTCCAGCAATACTGGCTGAGATGGTACTAAAATAATCTCTGTCCATGCACAGTCTTTCATTAACCAAAGTACTAAGAATATATTTTAAAAATAGTCCTTAAGGCTTCACATTCTTACCTGGGCATGTTCTACCAAATCCCCAGTAAACATTGCTACTGTCCCTTTGCAGAAATGTGTTGTTTTAACCATGCTCAAATGCAAAATCACAGTCAATTTATGAAGAAACATTCAGGTCAGAAATACACAAACTGACAATAATTTAACATATGGCTGCCAGTAGCACAAGAGTTCAAGCAATGTAATTTTGAGGATTAAGTAAGAAAAAGAAAGTATCAAAGGTTTTGTTTTTTTGCTGAGTGGTACAGACATTCTCATATAGCAATAAAGTGGATTTCAATTTTTTTTTTCTAATTCCATCAATTTTTTTTTTTCTAATTACCCTTCAAGCTATGCCCAGTTTACATCAATTAAAACTCAATTACCCCCCCAAAAGAAACCAGTGTTTACAATTTTATAAGAAAACACAAAGACGCTGAACCCAATGATCTCCAACTAATTCCACAGTTTTAAAAACGAGGATCTCAGCCTACTGAAATGTTTTTAGCTCTCAAAAAAGCAGTACAAAATGCTATTGGAACATGAGAATTCACAAGAAGGCATTCTCAGGAGTGTTGCAGAGCCCAGTGAGGAGCAGGGATGCTCCACTCAAGTCCTTTTGCCTGCAGTTCCAAAGGCAGGAGCAGTTTCTGGGCAGGGCAGGGCCGGGCACAGCCTCTATGTGTGGTTGCTGTTGTTGAGGTTGCTCTTGTTGAAGAACCTCCTGGCCTCCACACTGCTGAGGGACACAGAGCAGCGCGAGGGGTTCTGCTTCCTGTACTCGATGCTCTCTACCATCGCCTCCTTGATCACCTGCAGCCAGCAGCAAAGCTCAATTTGAACACTTTGAAATGGACAGAAACAGCCCCTTCTCCCATTAACAGCTGCTGCTCCCACTTTTAGCTCCCCTCCATCACTGAGCAGAGGGATCGATGAGTTTTAGCACAAATAGTATTTTCTGAGTGTATAAAATACTGATTTTAATGTGGTTAGTAAAAATATGAGGGAGGCCACTAACACCAAAGAAGTCACACAAAAATACACACTATCTAAAAAAGCCCCAGTGAAACTCAGAAGGGTAAATCCAAACACTGAGAAAATCCATATTTCAAGGATGTGGAAAGTAACTATTATGTTGAGAAAGATTAAATCTTCACTTTTAAATCTTTTGTGCTGATGTAACAAGTTTTCTTCACTACATTGATTAAAACCCCTGTATCTTTATCTGGGATGATCATTACACTTGTCACTACACAGATGTTGGGATCATGATGTCACATTTCACTAACTATCAATTACAAATAATTCTTACTGAGTTAGCTCATAAAGAAATTTCCTTCAGAGAAAACTTCCAGTGTCCTTTTTGTCCAATTAGACAAAAAAAACTGAGTATAAAGTCCTGCACATCTTTAACAGTGCCCTTTGCTCAGTTATCCTGAATGGCGTGGGATGGTAAAATGGCAAAACCAAGGCAAGAACCAAATGAGAAAATCAGGCAAACACTGAGGCAAAGCCCTGTACCTTCTGTAGGGCAGATTTAGGGCTTTCCTCATATCACCCACTTCCCCCTGTAACAATCCAGCCCCTTTAACCCCCCCATACTCACATCCATGTTATTGAGGGTGTTGAACTCCATGAGGTCATGGAGCCTCTTGAAAGCCTCGTTGGGATACTGGAAGTTGAAGGTAGAGAAAGGCGTGTCTGGATCATCAAAAATATCGAAGTCTGCAAAATCCTTCTCTTCTTGTGTTTCTCTGGGAACACCTGCACAGGATAAACACAAAAATTTCATCCAAATGTTAGGGTTGAAGATTTATTACCTTATTTTTAATGGCTCCTTTGAATCAATTCCCTAAGGACAGACAAAGCTGGAGAGCAGACAAAAGCTGGAGGTGTTTCAGAGGCAAAAGGTTTCTAGTACATAACCACCAAGTGATTCCAGAGGAACAGGTGCATTCAGCATCAGGAATTGTGAGCTCACCTGGAGCTTTGTACTTCCTGAAGTTGATGTTGGCCAGCACAAAGTGGATGATGGTTGGACAGTCCTTCTCCGAGGAGGTGTCCTTGGGTTTGAAAACGTAGCACTCCTTCAGGCCCTCCCTGTCAAACACGTTGGGGTCTATCTTGGGGAAAGGAAGCTTGTTCATTTTGGCCCATTTTTCAGCCAGCAGGATTTCCTGGAAAGAGGAGAAAGACTCAGGTGGCACAAAAGCTTCCACTGCAAAGTCAGGAGGTTTCCAGAGACAGGGATTGTGTGGGGTGGTAAATGTATTCCATAAATTATTAAATCTCCAATACAGGAAGGATATGGAGTGCAGAGGAGGCACCAGGATGGTCAGAGGGATGGAGCAGCTCTGCTGGAAGAAAAGACTGGGAGAGTTGGGACTGTACAGCCTGGAGAGGAGAAGCTTTAGGGTGACCTCACTGTGGCCTTGCAGTACCTGAAGGAGCTGAAAGGAAACATGGAGAGAGACAATTTCCAAGGGATGGAGTGACAGGACAGAGGGAATGGCTTCTCATTGGCAGAGAGTAGGTTTAGATGGGATATTGGGAAGGAATCCTTTCCTGTGAGAGTGGGCAGGCCCTGGCACAGGGTGCCCAGAGAAGCTGTGGCTGCCCCTGGATCCCTGGGAGAGTCCAAGGCCAGGCTGGATGGGGCTTGGAGCACACTGGGCTGGAAGGTGTCCCTGCCCATGGCAGGGGTGGGATGAGGTTAATGTCCCTTCCAGCCCAAACCACCCCGTGGTTCTCAGGACTAATCAAGTCCATCTCAGCACAGATGACTCAGCAGGACCAACTGAGCACCTCACTCACCCTGCCCAGGCTCTGCCACCTGCCCCCGTGAATCACAGGAAGGAACGTGGTCTGCCCCAGAAACCTGGGGCTGAATTTACAGAGCTGACAGTGAGGGAAAAGCCATCTATAATTTTACTTTGCAAAGCAGTACCAGTGCTGTGGCAACCACTGAGAGCTCCTAAACACTGGGCCAAGCATTGTTGTGCTCAGAATTAACCCCCACACTCAGGGGCCTCTCAAAGCACACCGTGTGAAGAGCTCTGGAAAACAGGCTTCTTTTTCCTCATGACAACTCAGTAAACAGGATAATTTGTAAATAATGACTCAAAAGCATGTAATGAGGGTGTGTGAGAGGGAGGAGAGGGAAGGTCAAACATCTTTAATCTTGGTTTTCAATGAAATAGGACCCCTCTTTGGACAACTGTTTTGGATACACAAGAGATTAAGAGATAGTGGGTGTAAAATGGTAAACCAAGGCTCGAGTCATTGAGTAAAATATTAGAGTGCTACCATAGATACAGGCCCACTTCTGAAGTGGCATTGGCTCTTTGCAATGCACCAATGGGGCAGAACTGGTTCCTGTTCCTGTCCTCTGCCTCAGGAATACACCTGTTTCTGCCTCAGCACATACCCACTTGTGCTCCAAAAACAATTCCCTTCAAAGGAGGCTCCTGGAAAACCTAAGGCACCATTGAATTTTCCCACCGTTTTTTATCATGTTAAGGGATTTTTTTGCATTTTGAAAATGACATTTTGGAGAAAAACCTTCAGGATGCCACCTGAGTGCTCACTAATCTCTCCATGTTCCCCAAAACAACCCAGAAAATTGCAGCTGACAAAGACAGAATGCTAAGGGTAGCAGGGGTGACCATACACAGCCTTTTGCACCGACTCCACCCTTGGAATGTTAAAAAAGGGAGGGAAAAGATGTTTCAGAGGCAATGGCAGTGCTGTGTCAGCAAATTTAGCTGCTGGGATAAACACTCTTGACAAAAAAAAGGAGATGCATCCTTATGCAAATAGAATATTAAGGGAAAATCCAGACTCTGGGATTCAGTGATTTAAGGAAAAACAAAGGATCTCAAGCACTAGGAAGCCTTCTCAGTGCTCTATTCTCCCCGGTAGTCCCAAGAGACCTAGAGATTACAGGAATTTCTTCTTTTTATTCTCCTGTAATTTGGTTTTGCAGTTGGCAGCAGTGATCTCAAGCTCATTTTGCTACTGCTGTTGCCTTCTAATGTTGTTTTGGGGGTTTTGTCACTCCATAGCAGCTGAAGGAAAAGAATTCTCTTTGCTGTAACTAAAATTTGTCTGTAAAGCAACAAGGAATGCCAGCTGTTCCTCAAACAGGAATGTTTTCTGAGTTCCCTTAAAATTTATTTTAAAAATCCATTTGGGTTTAAAATAAATAATGCCTCTTTTCTGAGGACAGTAGAATCATTACTGTTGGAAAAGACCTCGAAGATCACACAGATCAACCAAATCCCAGCACGCCCACTAAACCACAGCACGAAGTAAGAACCTCACAGCAGTCTCTGAAGTGCTGCTTTTTCTGTAGCAGTTACCCAAATGATCCATGTAAAGGCTTTGGGATCATCTGGAGCTGTGTGGATGTGCAGGTGGTACAGACTGACAGCTGCGCTTTCCACACCTGCTGCAGAAAACAGCCACGGCACTTACTCCCTGTTGCTCTTTTGCTCTGGCCTGGATGGATTTAAGATGGATTTTAAACCAGGATTATCCTGTGAGATGTAAATGAAGAGTGAGCCCTGATTCCAAAAGGTTATTTATTTAGCAATCCTGAGATGAGGCATTTCTGCAAGATGATGACACCAAACCATCCATTTACATCACAGCACACAGAGGAGAGCAGCTGGGTGGAGGGAGAGTACAGCAGGGAAAATGACTTAATTGTTTAATTCTGACAGAAAATAAAACTCTGCAATCAGTGCCAAAGCAAAACTTCCATAAAAACAACCAAGCTCCTGCTTCAAAGCAAGTTCACGATCCCTCTTTATGCTAGTTGCCTCACAGAAGGCATGTAAACAGGAACTGAGGCACAGGGCAATATTCTGCCTTGACATGGAAAGAAATATTCCAAAGCTGCAGATACAACAGCATCAAGGCCTTTCTGGGACGATGTGGAATAGAACTGAGTCACCTTAAACCCCTGAATGCAGGAAAGGAAGGGCCTGTGTCACTTACTTTGAAAGGAGGGCTGGAATCACTTGGCCTGGCTGAGAAATCAAAGGAGATGATGAGATCCACACCTCTCTGGGGCCTCAGGATGAGCGGGTAGGGCAGGTTAAAGGTCAGCCCACTGTCCACAATGTGGATCTTCTTGCTCTTCACATCCAGGGGCTCATAGATCCTCTCAAACTCATCAGGATCTGTGTGGAACATGGGAAAACCAAACCAACCAGGGACATCTGAGTTAAGAACTGAGGCTCTGATGAGCTTTCCAGTGTCTCCCTAGGTTCTGGGGAGAGCATGGAATTTGAACTGTACAGTGTATCCCAGGTAAACACACCAGGAATTCAAGTGTAACTAAAACTCTTAAAAACTGGAGAATGAGATGAAAAGCCACAACTGGAAGGGCCCTCAGGAGGTTCATGAGGTAGACCCAAAGGAGGTGAACCAAAGGGGACAAACACCCAGGTTTGATCCCAGCCACAGACAAAGGAAAAAGTTTATGGGATGTCAAGAGACATATGGGGGTGTCAGAGGATGGTCCCAGACTCTGTTCAGTAATGCTAGTGACAGGATGAGGAGCAAGGGCCATAAACTGGAACACAACAAGCTCCATCTCAACACGAGGAAGAACTTTTCTTTGAGGGTGCAGAGCCCTGGAACAGCTGCCTGGCCCAAACCTATTCCCCTAGGTTCCCTCCCAACCCCATATCCTTCCCAGCTCTCCCAAATTTACCCAAAAATCCTCCATGTGGCTCTGCCCTCCTGTGACACTTGTCTGTGCTTGCTCCTGCTCATTAAATTGGGACTATCAAGTCTTGTTTTCCAAGCTGCACCAGACCTGATGACCTCACTCTCACCACTCCAGCAGGAAGAAAGAGAAATAGTGACCCATATCCATAATTCAGGCACTGGACAGAATTCCCTGTCAGCCACTTGCTGCTGGTGCTGTCCCAGTGTGGTATCATCCACTCTTTTCTCTAAGCCCAACCTGCTGATGTTTCCCTCTAACCCCAACATTCCCTCAGGTACAGCTCAGGAAAAACCAACCCATTTTCCCTGGGTGTCTTCACACTTACCCAAGTCTCTGGACACTACTAAACTATCCCTGCTGTACTTAAAAACTTTTCCCCTGACAGTCTTCTCTTGTTCTGGACCTTACAAATTTTTTCAGTGCATGGTTTTGGTTTTTAATGAAAAATCTAATGCTCATATCTGTAGAGGGCAGTGTAATGTAAGGAATTCTGGATGGAAAAATATAATTATTTCTCTATAATTGAATTTCCTGGCATCTACTTATTGACAATGATAGTTATACTGATAGTAATTTATAAGAGGACCCTTTTCTAAATAATAAGGCACCATTTTCCCACTATTTGCCTTGATTTCTAAAGGAGAGAACACTTCTAAATCATTGCCTATTGCTAAAGGGCTGTGTTTATAAACTTATTTTAGGATTTATTTTAGATATATTTCATAATCATGAATTAGCATAAATGAATGAAAGCATATCAGTATTTATCAAATCCATCATAACTTAAAAAACAGTAAAACCCACACTGACTACAGTGTGGGTTTCCAGTTCCCTTTAGCACATGTAGACCAATTTGGTTTTCCTCTTGTTTAACAAGTCAAACATAATTTAACCTTTGTTCTCACTAGAACTTTTAAGGAATTGCAAAAATATTTTTGCACAAGTTTCATCTTTTCTTATGTTACAAAAATTGAATTTGAAAGATCTTTTAATCAAGAACAACATCAGCTATAACAGTGTTTGTGATGGGAGTGTTATTACTGCCACACAAACTTCCTCCCAACACTGAAGAGTGAGATGGATCCTATTGCTTACAACCCTCATGACCCTAAAATCAAATTTATCAAAATAATCTTACTATATTTGAAAGGAGAAAATGTCTTCATGCCATCAATAAATTTATTACAGCCATATAAGTGAGTTTAAGTAATCACAGTCTTCATAAAATCCCAGAGCCTGGGACATGAATTTTTAGTCTTTTAAGAAAGACGCATTCCTATTACTAGCATCTTCCAGTCCATCAAACAGCAAACTGGGAGAAAATGGGAGGATGTGGCACCTGGGGACAGTGGCGGTGCTGGGTTGATGGTTGGACTTGATGATCTTAAAGGCTTTTTCCAGCCTTAACAACTCTGTGGGTCTGTGTTTACCAGCCCAGCTCCACGTTTAGCCAGCTCAGTCCTGTCAGCTTCCCAGCAATGGGATACACAGACAGATATTTGTTAGGAAATCATAAAGAGGGCACATCCTAGAGACCAAGTCTGCCACAGATGGCAGCTCCAGTGGGAAGAGGGCAGATCAGAAGGGCACTTGCTACTGACGTCCATCCACTACAACTGTTTCCATAAATACTGAAATAAGGAAGCAGGGATTAGGGGTTATTTTTCCCCATTGTTATGCACTTGGCATTTTCTCAAATTGTTCTGGTGTGTTGTAACATCAAGAAAAGAAAAAGAACAACTCAGAGTTCACAATGAAATCACTCTTGATGAAATAAGAAAATGTTTAGCATTATCTCCACAAATAGAATCCCTGGTAAAGCAAAGCCAAGGGTTTTACTTCCAGACCAAGCAGCTGGGATCTCTGCTGCAGGCACTAACTCAGTAATGACTGTAAGATTGCCCTAGGTCAGCCACAGTTCATCCTCTGCAGAGGGTTTGGGACAGCCAGAGATGGGAAGTTTTATTGATATCCTTTTTGATTCACTTATTTCTCCTTTGGAGTGTATGGCAATAAAGGAGAGTAAGTCTTAAAGCAATACAGACTTCCCTCTGCACTCAAGCTGACAGGTAAACTGCCAGTGCTAGGAATAAATAAGCACAGCTTAAATGCATGCAGTGCCACAGTAATTTAAGGATTTAAATTTTACACCACAGTCTCCTTTCTATCTATGCCTCTAGGCTCCTCAGCTCTTCCATATATTAGGAAAATTCACAGCATTAAAATGTGGATACACTCATCTCACTACTGAATGATTACATTTTATATTAACTACTGACATTTCAAAGTGGTTTTTAACTATTCTTCACTACAATATTGCAACCACTCACAGCTGTCACATTTGAGCTGTAACTGCAGGTTTATGAATGTGGGCTTTGGCTAACAGCAAAAAAAAAAAAAAAAAAAAATGCAGCCATGTCAAACTTTTCCTATTTTAACCCACAGAAGTTTCAGGCACTCCAAAGTAATTGTGTCAGAGGTGCAGAGTTCTGTCAAACCAGCATTTTATTTCCATCTAAATCAAATCCCAGGAAGCTGACAGTTGATTCTGAAGACTATCCACGTGTCTTAATTATGCAAAATTCTCATCAACTGTCATTTTTTCCAACCATAAATTTCCTACCCACTTTCCTGCCTCTTTTCCAAGTACTATAAATATTAAGACTACCCAGTTGTAAACACCACTGAGATGACAGAAATATTTAGAAAGTGGAGTCCAGATGGAAATTACTCTTCAAGCCCTGCAAGGGATTTGTTACATTAACAAATACACATTAGAGCACGGCTGCTACTTAAGCTTTTAAATGACATCAGGTATTTACTGTTGCTTAATGAGCAGTTGGGACAATCTCCTTTCTCTGCATAGGAAATGAGGGTGGAGGAGAATGGTGCTGTCACCAGGGATAGTTGGTAGGGCTGTGCTGGGAGGAACAGCCTGGAGGGAACACCCCCTTCAGAGAGGTGTAGTTCTTCTTTGCTTGATGGATCACAGAATCATGGGTTGGAAAGGACCTTTAAGATCACTCAGGGCCACCCCCTACCATGGTCAGAGACCTCTTCCACTATTCCAGGTTGCTCCAAGTCCTGTCCAGCCTGGCCTTGGACACTTACAGTGCCAGAAGAACACAGAGAAATTAACTGCCTTTCACTGAGCAGACTGCAGTGAACACTAAGGCAAAGGCTCCAAAATCCCAACCAAACACAATTATTCTTCACAGCTACTGTTCCACACTCCACATCCCTCACAGAATGAGGGAAGACTTTGAACTTCTTTTGCAAATGCATATTTTTCTGAAATTCTTATCCTCTATCAGCATTCTTACTTAAGCCAACATGAAACATGGATGCACCTGCACATCAGGGACCCTGGAATGGGAGTGGTTTGTCAGGGGGGTTCTCACTGGGAAGAACATGGTGTCAGCAAAGTAAGAATCTATCCGCTGTGTCAGGGCAGGATCAGGCTGGAGCTCAGGGAAAGGTTCTTCCCCAGAGGGTGCTGGGCACTGCCCAGGCTCCCCAGGGAATGGGCACAGCCCCAAGGCTGCCAGAGCTCCAGGAGGGTTTGGGCAATGCTCCCAGGGATGCACAGGGGGGGATTGTTGGGGTGTCTGTGCAGGGACAGGGGTCAGACTCCATGATCTTGGCGGGTCCCTTCCAAAATTCACGGATTCTGTGATCCTACAAGTGAAGAAGTGTGTTGCCTCCAGGGGTTTTTCAAAACACAAAGACAGCAGATGAACTACAAAGGTTTTGCAACAGGGAAGCCCTGTAGGAGTACAAGGAAAGGTTTCATTTCCACCAGCAGGCTTAGCATCAAAGAGAGCCAAGGAACAACCTGGATACTCTTTGGAAAAGGCCAAGACAGTGAGAAAGTGGATGTAAGTGGATGTAACAAATACACAAAAGCAGTCTGGCTCCCTTCTGCCAAACCAAGAGCCACTATCCCTCCAGTGGCTGTCCCACAAGCTGTGCCAAGAGACAGGGCAGGGAGCAGACAGAAGTCACCGTGTGGTGCCCTTTGAGCCTCCCAGTCCTCTCACAAGCTCCACTGCTGGGCAATGCCCACGGAGCTGTTGTGGCCCTCCTGGTGTGATGCTACCGTGCTGGGAATGCGCTGCCTCTGCCTTCACAGATAACCACACACAGCACCAGTGTTCTAGGAACTGACCTGCCACTGCTGCCGGCTCCTCCTCCTCCAGGGACTCCTGGGTGAGCAGTTCTGCCAGAGGGGACAGGGGGTAGCAGCTGTTGAGGTTCAGCCCCAGCATGAAGTTGTGCACCTTGCCAGCGCGGCCCTCGCGTGTGTTGAACAGGGCGCTGTCCCCCACCAGCGCCATTAGCATGCGCTGCACCCAGCTCTCCTGGCTGCTCTCCTGCAGCCTCCCCTGGCACTCCCGCTTGGCCTCAGCGCCCTCTGTGCCTGCACACAAAAATGGAAACACCCAGCGGCGATATTTAAACACAGCAAGTGTAACCACATCATTGCAGGGGCTATACAATAAAGGATGTACAAAAATACAAAAATTCTTTCAACAAGCTGGGGGCTGCATGATGGAGCTTTGAAACGATGATTTCGGAGAAGTGCAGAGAATTCATCCTTTCAACTTCACAGCCCAGTGAAATCTTTCATCTACACCACAACAGTGTGGATGTGTCCATCAGGAAAATAGACTGGGAGCATTAGATAACCTGAGCAGGGCTTTCTCTGTAAGCTCAGGGATAGATCTGAGCTGATAAGACCCACACTTGATGTAGACATAAATTCATCTGGATGTGTACTGACAGCCTTCTCCATCTTTCCTGCCTGTGAGAAATCCAGCTTTGCTCAGGAAAGCAGAGTGAGTCTGCATAAAGGATAATGCTATAGCATGGGAATTCGAAAATACCTGAAATTATCATTACAGTAAACTGTAAACAATATCTGGGTTTAATTAACTAAAGAATACAATGAAAGATCCAGACTTAGATGTCTGTAGTTGGAGCTCGCAGTAAAAATTACCTGGACTGGCACCACCCTGCACTCATTCACCCGTCAAAACTTGAATTTTGGGGGTGTTTTGGATAAGAAAATAATTCAGGCTCAAGCTTGATACTTTAAATCCAGCTTTTAAACTTGCCTCTTTAAGCAAGGGTTTGAAGAAGCTGAGATTTACATAAGTAGAGAGAAGACAAGCATCAGAGAAGTCCAACATCTGTCCAATAACATTCTACGGAAGTGAGAAGGATTTCCAAGTGTTTACAATCCCAGATTTGTTGGTTGTTCACTATGGCTACAAACTAGGAGGGAAATGTGTTTGGTGCTGGCTGTAGTGTTTAAACAGGAAATCCACAAATAAACACAAAACCTGGTACCACCTACGGTTTTACACATAAGGGGAGCTGAAGAAGCAATCACTGAGCTGAGCTAATGACACAATTCCCTGTCTCACCATACAGGATTGTCTTTTCTTCTGTAGATCCTGAAATCACAAACAGCTGCACTCTCATCTTTGCTCCACTTGCTAAAAATAAAACTCGATTTTTGCAGGTGAAAATCACCCCAAAAATATAATCAAATACAGAAAGCTGACTAAGACACTAGAATCTCCAGGTGCTTTAGGTTCTTAGAGGTAATTGTCAAGAGAATCTTTGCTTCCCACTGCCCAACATTCTCTTTTTGGCTGTGCGTCTTCTGGGCACCTGGATTTGGGCACTGTTACAAACACTGTGCCATGCATGAGGAATTTCCTGTATCAGATGTCATTTGTAAAGGTGCTAGAAGACACTTGTGAATGCTGGAAACACACATTAAACCATTCCCAGGTAAGTATTTGATCACTAAACCCTTGAAAACAATGGATAGTGTTGGTTTAGGGGGCTGGCAGCAATTCCAAGGTGCCTGAGCTCAGCAGCTTCCAGGAAACAGACTTCTGGAGAGCTCTGGCCCAGCAAACCACATTTTTTGGGATGTATGTGGAATTCCAGACATATGTGAGATAATCACCTGCTGACCAGCTTGAGCAGGAGACATGAAGTGAAGCCCAGAACCTCCTGGGGTCTCTTGTTCTCTATTCTGCTCAGCCACACAAAAGCTGATGGAAAAAGGAAATAATGAAATGAAATGTAAGCACTTCCTTACCTTTTGGATGCTGTGACTCATCTTCACTGTCTGAGCTGTCATTGCTCACAAGGTGCTTTAGCCTAATATTTTCTGTTGAAAGAAATATAAATTCCTTTAATCTGCTGGGGTTTAACTGGCAGAACAGTTAAGAATTTTGAAACAATCTGAGTCATAAAATTCTCAGTCTTTGTAATAGAAAATACAGCTGAAGAGACTGGTTCTGCTGTGGACATTATACTGTGATCAGCAAGCATTGGATTTAGCCTGCAATTTTTGGGCTGGAAAAGAAGATGCAACCCTAAAGCAGTACCTCCCACTCCCCTCTGCATACCTGACACACTTTATTCACCTTCATTTAAATGTAGATGTTTAGCTTCTGTCCTCTCAGTAGCTCCTACTGAATTAGGAAAATGTTATTGTGGTGCCAAGGTGGCACTGGAACATCTCCAGCTCTGCTCCAGACTGTGGTTCAAGTCACATGAATATTTTCACATCTGATCCCACTTCAAAGAATATTTTTTAAATTATATGTGAAATGAGTCACAGATGACAGATAACATTCCGTGTCTCACTATCTTTCAAAAGCAAACTTTTCCACGATCACATTTATTGACAGGGATCCTCCATGAGGAGCAGTTAACACTCAGGAGTTGTATCAGAAATAGGAACCTGGAGGTCTCATTCTCATCCATAAAGAGATTAGCAAACAGCTGAATTCCATCCATTAGGAGGCAGACAGAGGTTATTATTTAAAAACTATCTCAATCTACATTTGCTCTTCTTGCTCTTCAGAAAGCTCTGGCTGTCTAGGACAATTTCTTTATTGGTCATATCTTCCCCTGTAATGCTGTTTTCTCAACAGGAAACAGAAGTGTGAAAAGCCTTTTATCATTGACTACATTCTCAGCTAAAACTTGATGAAGTCCAACCAAACCAAGCCACAACTCTTTCTTTACAGTCACCTTGTCATTTCTGTACCAGGAGTGAAACCAAAACCACTCAATTTGCAAGTAAAGGACCAGATAACCAACAGGCTGTGGTTCGAATGGAGCAATTTAACAATCCAGAGGTTAGAAAATTCAGGTGCATTTTGCTAAACCCTTTTATAGCCCAGTGTCAAAAGACTACACAAATAACTATTAAATATTTGTCAGCTTCTGCTCCCCAAAAATCACACATCACCACAAAGAGAGGATTCTATTAGCTACCTAAAAAGAGCTGGATAGATGCATGTGACTTTCAGCAGCTCAGAGTGACCAGAAACAAAAATGAAAGAAAGGAAAGAACATTCCCAGTGCTCTTTCCCCACCTCGGCAGCATCCAGCAGTGCCAGCAATTAAAGGTAATTAATTCCACATTCTTAAATGACTACAAGCAGTGCCATCCTTCCACAGAGGGAGAATCTTGCTAGTAATTGCTCTGCATAGTGGAATTATTTACTAATAGTACCTAATTCTTCTTCCATGGTGGGCCCTTTATTCTGAGAATTGGAGACACCAAGGACTCTGTTAAACAATATTGAAAATGCACTGCCCCAGACACCTGAAAGAGAAAAAATAAACAATGAATGGTGATGGGCAGAAAGGAAATAAACCCCACATATCTTAATAAGCACTACTGAAGCAGTTGGCTGCTCTCTGAACACACCTCTGAGTTTGGAGCAGGCCAAGTCATAAGCTCAGATGTCCAAATCAGAACAAAACCCCACAGAAATGAGAAACAAATCAACAATGCCAATCCATATCTGTGAACTCTTTCAAATGAATGCCTTCCAACAAACTGAGCGCTCCACTTCCTGTCTCACACTTTGTGTGACTGCATTTAAAAGTCCATGAATTACTGAAATTGCTTTTCTTTTTAAGTCTCTTTTTGTCACATACTCACCCATCAGGAAATGCAAGGGATTTTCAGCATATTTCTTCACCACTGTCCCCATAAAAAACTTGCTTCCAAACAGATCAGGAGACATGAAAGTGCCATACTTGGCCATTCCAATTTCATACGGACTGAACTCCACCCAGTCTGCAAAGTCAGTAACAAAACTGCTCAGTCAGAAATCTCTGGATGGAGGGAAATGATGGAGAAATGAACCAAGCAAAGAAATTTTAGTGAAATGGGAAGCCAAATAACCATTAGGGATATCAAATCAAGGTCAGTGATATCTCAGTAGGGAAAGAATCCTCATTTCTCTTATCACAACAAACTTTGGTGAGCAGAATGAGGTTGGAAAACCAGAGGTATAAAAGAAGAGATTACAAATGAGGAACACAGCGTGACATCTGGTTTTCATCCTCTGCTTCAGCATGGTTCCCTGCCACATGTGGGTCTCAGCTCCAAGCTGCTTTTCCTTCACTGCAATTCCACAAGAAAATGGAGAGCAGTGACAGAGGTGGCACAAAACCAATTACTGACTATGCCAAGGGTTGTGAAATATTCTAGCAGAGGCATTTGGATTCTACCCAAACCAAGTTCTGTGGGGAAGCCAGTATCAAAGACAAAGCTGAGAGGCAGCTGATAAACTTATCAATTCAAACACTGCCAAAGATCTCCTTAAAAGTCCATTTTATTGAACAGAGAGCTCAAGAAAAATATGGAATAAAATGTTCAAATGCATTTTCTGATCTTAGCAGAAAATATCAAAAGTGATGCAGATTCTATTGATGTAGGCCTTTGAAAATGGATCTTAGCTGACTTGGAAACTTTTTTTTTTATACCAGTGGAGTTGCTTCCATCAGAGAATTCAGTTCAAAAAGGGAGCAAATAACAAACAAAACATATCTTTCCTTTTTAGCATTTCGCCCATTCATCTCTTTCACCTTCCCTATTTTTAGCAGGGGTTGATTTGACTGGAAATAAATCAGAAGTAATTCTATAAAAGAAAGGTGAAAGAGACAGCTTGGAAATATCCCCACTTGTCATCCACCCTCAGGATATTCCTGCTGACGTGTGGAGCAGAAGGTGAACACTTTTCCTGAAAAGGCAAGATTTAATCATGACTGCTGGGAGTTTCATTTCAGGTAAGGGTAATGCTTATCTGAGCTAAGTCAAATACAACATCCTATTTTCCAAAAAAGTCACCCACAAATCTTCACATTCACTGGAACAGAAGGTAATTTCACTGAAGTCCCAGTCCAGGAATTTCATATTTCCTTTTAGCTGTATAAACATGAATTGGCAGATATGTATGAATTGGCAGATATGTATGCAGAACCAGGGTGACAGCAAAGCTGAACTGAGAATTAGAATTAATTTGTGTTAGTCCACCTCCAGCTTGCATTTGCACTGAAGGAGATTTCTCAAATTACAAAGCCTGCTCAGGGAAACAAAATTTCTGCCTAAGAATTAATGTAAATTAGGAAGTGTAAATATTTCTGTTCAAAATTTACTGCAGCTCTCACATCAGGAACAGCTAAAAGGAGTTATGGAGCTTAAGATAAGAAGCAATCAAGATCTAGCACCCTCTGTAATGACAGAGATGTCATTTTGGCAAAATGCAAACCCAAGATCCACTGGCACCAGGAATACCTTTTTATAGAGCAAAGTAAAGCCTCCAGGTGCTTCTGATCTTACTTAGAGAAAGGCATTATTAACAAAAGATCATTTTGGTTTTAAAACAGTAATCCAGTTAAAATAGACTGAAAAACAGAAGTTCATCTAAACCCCAAAATACTCCTATTTTCAAACAAAAAGGTATCTGGTTCCAAAGTAGAAAAGTTAAAGGCATATTTTCCCATTAAATATTTAGCCTAATTTACAATTCCTCATTTTCATTTCCAACCAAAGCTTTGACAGCCACTTCTCCAAGTAACTATTTTAGGAAATACAATGACATTTAAGCCTGAGGCAAACCACCTGGCACTTCCCTTTCCAGTCTTGTATATAACTATAGATGCACACATCCTTATCTTAGTGTAGCATCTTCCACAACTGGACCCACTCTCAACTGAAGTTACCAGAGGGGATGAAAACCTATGGAAAAAATACAAGCAAAAGGGTGTTTTTTTGTATTACAAACAGCACTTCACACTGGGCAAGAAGTGAAAAAGAGGCATTATATCTAATTTGTTTGTTCAATTTTAATCACAGAATCATTAGAGTTGGTAAAGACCTCTAAGATCATCGAGTCTAACTGTTGATGTCACCTTTCTCTGAAAGAGAAGGCGACTGAGGACATTTTCCCTTTCTTGTTTGAGACCCTAATTTAAACATCTTTTCCCTGTTGTAGTCACCAGGTTTCTCTTTGGCTTGGCACTCCTACCTGAATATGTCATCATCTATCCCTGAGTAACTTCTTATCACTCTGTCAGATTCCCAGAAGTCAGATGCAATTAGTCTCAGGTGCATTAAAAAGAAAAAAAGCTTTTTAACCAGCCACACACCTCCCTCCTTGCCACAAGTGACTCAACACAGACTGGGAACACACCTGCAAACATCAGCTCTGACACATCTGGTTTGACGTGCAGACAGGTGAAGAGTGGCAGAGCACACTGGGCATTATTGACCTTCTCTTTCATGTTGCTCAGAGTGGTGTCCATCCTCTGCAGGGAAAGAAAGACATTGGTCCCAAACACACCCTGGAAAGGCCTGCTGATACATATACATATATGTATAAAAACATAAACATCACATTTTTATTTCATATAAAGGTCTGAGAGACTCCTCCTGTCGATGATATTTGATACAAAAAGTTCTTTACTGATGTGTCAGGTTCTGATTTAAATTAAACCTCTGTGCATTTTTTTCATCCCTTGGTACACAGGGACTTCTAACCAACCTCACACAACCATTCACAGCCCTTCAGCAAGATACAATTCAATACATCTGCCACTAAATGCTGTGTTGCCTCTGTCTCAGTTTTAAATTGTTTAAAACCCATTATCAGTGTAGGGATAGAAGCGTATAAAACACATCTGCAACTCTATTAACACATTTCCATCTTGCCACAAGATCAATTCCAGCAGCTGCTCACTTGACTCATAACTGGAAATCTTTGTGCCCGATTCAGCCAATTAAGAATTTTCAATTACAGAATACAATATGAAGCTCTCCTATTGTCTTATTTTCAAAGAAACCAAGGGGATCTTTCACATTGAAATTAGTACTTTTTAAAGCAAATGCTGTTTCTTATAGCAAAATGTGCACCCTTTATTATATGTCACTAAGGTCATTTCAAAGAAACAGTAACAATGGGAATGATACAAGAGTTTGACAGCTTAAGAAGCATCAAACAGTACTTTTTTAAGCAAATGCTGTTTCTTATAGCAAAATATGCACCCTGTATTAAATGCAACTAAGGTAATAAAAAAAAATAGTAACGATGGGAATTATATGAGAGTTTGACAGCTTAAATGAGCACTCACATCATGGATCAGTGTCTCCCCTATGAGCATGCCAAAGATGTCTGTGAAGGTGACAGGCTGCCCTGAGCTCTTCTTGTTCCACAGAGCCTCGATGTAGCGCTTGACCTTCTGAGGGGTGAGCAGCAGCAGGGGGTTGTGGCTCACCGAGTTCATCAGCTCCTCATTGATCTCCTTTGGGCCCTTGGCTGGGAAGTCAGGGTGGGAATACAGAGTTGACATATACCTGCAAAGGCAAACAGGCTCTGTGAACATCAAAGCTGCTGCAGTGTCAGCTGCCTGGAAGCTACATGAAATTCATACATGAGTTGATAGAGTTACTGATTAAATCACGTTAATTAACTCCTTTGTAAGAAACCGTATTTTCCTTTTTCTCAAAGCATAGAAAGCTGAGCAATTTGTTCTAAATATAAGCACAGGATCAAACACTCAACATACATTTTCCACAATGTGTATGAAGCAAATGATTAAAGAGTCCTCATTTTTCTGTTTAAGAGATAGCAGGCAGAACATCCTAAGCCCAAAGGAGCTCCTCCTGTCAGCATAGCTGTGTGACAGACTGGAGGTGCTTGAAGGACACATGCAGCTCTCTCCCTGTAAGAGTTACCTCTCTGCCCTCCAGTTCATTATCACTAATGAAAAATTCCTGAACTTTCTCAGTGTATCACAGAATACCAGAATGGTTTGGGTTGAATGGACCTTAAAGCCCATCCAGTCCTACCCCATGCCATGGGCGGGGACACCTCCCACTATCCCAGGTTACTCCATGCCCCCCAGCCAGTCTGGCCTTGGACACTGCCAGGGATCCAGGGGCTGCCACAGCTTCTCTGGGACAGCTCTGCAGGTGGGGTCTCACCTGAGCTCAGGGGCACAGGAGCAGGATCCCCCTCCCCTGCTGCCCAGGCTGGGGGCTCAGCCAGGCCTGGATATGGCCCCACTTCCCAGGATATGATGCTTCCATAATAAACTGAAGCACAGTAACTACAACCTGCACAGAGAGCTAGCTGACTGTGAGGATGACGTAAATCCTGAGTTTGTCACTAAGAAACAAGTTTAGTTTTACTGTAAACAAAGCTCAGACATGCATGCAGGCAGCCCTGGCTTCCACTTGGTTGGGTTAGGTCACACAAGACAGGCCCTTCTAATCTGTGACAGGCTCATTTACAATTATTTACCCAGAGACCTGG
Organism: Haemorhous mexicanus; assembly: GCF_027477595.1. NCBI lineage: Eukaryota > Metazoa > Chordata > Aves > Passeriformes > Fringillidae > Haemorhous > Haemorhous mexicanus. Next base: position 25,015,158 of record NC_082349.1, on the reverse strand, counting down.
CCCAGGTACAGCTCTGAGACACACACGGGGTCAGCCTGGCCCTGAGGTCATGCCCAGCCATTTGTGTGACAGCACAACCAGCCCTGTCCCACGTGGGCTGCCAGGACTCCATCCACAGGCTCCACGTGAGCTCCTGGGTGCAGGGAAAGGGGAATGAA